>NC_062525.1:20751837-20936837 GCF_022655615.1 Tachysurus fulvidraco
TACGATTATTTCAGAAATGTTCATTTCTAAATCCGACACAAATCATCTGCACCAGAACGACTCATCGAGTCGAGATAAATCTCTTTGTATGATAGGAAACATGCTGTGTGTTTCATTCTGGGTGTTTTTCTGTTAAAATGGCAAAGGAAATCCAACTGTAGAGCAAAACGCAGTCTGTCAGTACTTCACTGTTCATGAGGTCCTCATTAGTCATGAAATAAACCACCATGTTGTGCTGTGATGATAAAATGATCGGTGATTGGGTGGTGTGACGATGAGTTACTGTTACCTAGCTGAAGTTGTTGATTTTTCCTCTGGCAGCATGAATCCTCTGATATCATAGAAAATGACCAACAATAACAATATTTTACTTAACAATGTGTTAGTTCCTGTTCTCACTTAAGTTATAGCAGTTCTCAACAATCTCCAGCCTCATTTCTCACAAAGGCTAATCAATCACCATAAATAAAAATCTGATGTAAGATAAAAATTAAATTCCCTCGGCTTCAGTGTTTACATCATAGGAATGTGTGGACTGACTCGACAGTCAGAAGGTGTGTGTGTGTGTATGTGTGTGTGTGTATGTGTGTGTGTTAAGTGCTATGGCAGGATGCTAGCTATAAACGCTTTCAAAGTGTGGCTCATAAATGCCTCAGTGCCTCTATAGGACACATTAAAGACGCCATCACACACACAAAGCATTACTTTTATGGTTTTATGACACACACTGCTGAGGTTCTGCATTCACAGGAAGTGAAGTCTGGAGGCCTGCAGACTAAACCACCCTCTTTACTTTATGGATACAATCCAAACCCAAAATCAAAATCTGCAGCCATCCACAACATTTTTTAAATTCATTTTTCCTTTCATATGTCAGCTTAAATTCTCGATCCCGGATCAGTCGAAATCTCGGCTCGGCTCCTTGGCGCTGCGTTCGGCTCTCCATAGCTCCCTTCCTCAATTCCATCCTTTTGGTCCTGACGAAGAGTAATAAAAGGTTATAAAGACGCAGGGTCTCTTTCCAATCCTCAGATCCCAGAGTGAAAGTGTAGACCTTTAAACAAACACTGTTTTATTTTTTGTTTTTGTCCCCATTTGACCCCTTTGTGTTTGGACACGTTGATATCGAATAATAAAACCTTTGTGAGGTCCTCCTTTCAGTCCTAACTTTATTACTAATAAATAAAGTTACGAAAAAATGCGTTTTTTTCTTTGCTTTAAAAATGCATTTTTATTTATAAGTTTAAGTAGAAATATTCAGCGATGAATAAAATGTTTGTTCATTTTTAAAAATATTTTGAAATTTAAGTTGAAAATTTCAACATCAGTTCACCTGCTTCCAGTTTGTGTAGAATTATTCAAAATGTTAAAAACACGACGGAAAAGTAAACTGGAAGATAATTTAGCACAATGTTGATATTATATCGTCACCCAGACCTGTTTGTATCATTTTCTCAAGCATCATGATTATTTGCTTTCAGCATTAAAAAAAAGAGCTGTAAATGGAAATGGAATGCGTACTAAATTAAATTAAATAAGTACATAGCTTGTAAAATGTTAAAATTTTGTCTTTTTTTTTCTCATCTAGTTGTATGTGGTAACTTTTAGGTACAATTTAAAACATAAAAAAAATCTTCAAATTACATTTTATGTAAAATGGAAAAAAAAAATGTAATAAATTTGAAGATAATATGGAATATTCTGCCCATCTGATTATCTTTATTGATCTTAATATCACCTGAGCATTTAGTGATTGTTTAGTGGATAATAAAAATAAAAAGCAGACCTTTAGAAAAGCCTTAACGATTCTGTCAGTGTCGTCTTAGACATTAAAAGGTAAGTAAATTCCTTCATTTCCCCCCCCATATTTTATCACCTTGGGATTCTCCAGTTTCCTCCTAATCTTCACAGAAGTTCCCTTTAGCATGGATCCTGACAATGAAATATTCGACATTGAACAACATTTCTCAAAATCTTCACTCGCTTCACTGATTTTGCCTGTATGCGGATTTCATATTTATAGTTTACAGGCAATAAATTAGCTACTGGAGCTAAACCTAAGCTAACGTGCCAACTTCCACGCATTCTGTTAGGCCTTCATAAGAAAATACACAACCCTCGCATCTTATGACAGGTTATAACCCTCCATGTCCTGTTACGTAGTGTTAAAGAGTACAGGCTTTAGGGCACTTCCTGGAAGGTGGCTACAAATGGACAATAAAAATAACTTCACACACTCGAGCGTGGCCGAATCGTCTCCAATCAGCTTCGCTTATAAAGCCAGGGCTCTTTTTTCTCTCGCTTTCTTTCTGTTTATCACCTGTTCCTTCAAATGAGATGTGTGTGTGTGTGTGTGTGTGTGTGTGTGTGTGTGTGTGTGTGTGTGTGTGTGTGGCGTGTGTGTGTGTGTGTGTGTGTGTGTGTGTGTGTGTGTGTGTGTGTGTGTGTGTGTGTGTGTGTGTGTGTGTGTGTGTGTGTGTGTGAGAGAGAGTGAGTGAGTGAGTGAGCAAGCACCATTTAATGCATCATTTCTGAACAGTAGACTAATTAAGAGGACATACACAGGAGAATGAACACACACACACGCACACACACGCACACACACATACACACACACACATACACACACACACACACACACCTGTAACATTTACTACCATGAATTCTTTCATAAATTTGCATTAGAATTTTATTTTTTTTTCTCATGAATTTGAATAAATTTGCATATTAATGAGCCAATTAAACACTCATTAAAAGTTCTTCTTTATTATATTAGATGGTTCTGTAGATATTAAATTGTCTGTAAATTGAAGTTGTATTTACTCTAAATGCAATATCCATTTTTGGGAATGTACTTTATTTGTTTGCTGATTTTGGAAAATTTTAATTTAAGGGTAAAAAATTAAAAGAGAATTGTTCACATGTGTGTATTTCTTTCTTTTTCTCTTCTTTCATTCTTTCTTTCTTTCTTTCTTTCTTTCTCTTCAAATGTGTCACTTTTTATATCTGATAGTATATAATTTTTTTTTGTTTACATTTCTGTTTATTCAAATTTTTATTATTATATTTTGCCTTTAACTTCCTTTTTGGTCTTTCACTTTTATGTAGATATACTGAAATATACATTTTATACACAAAACCACACACAGATGGATAAGAAGTGGGGGATAAAAGAGCTGAGGAATGTGATCTGTTATCCGAGAGGACCTTCCCCTTATCACAGTGTAAACACACTGCAGCGCTGCATTAAACCACACACGCACACACACACACACGCGCGCGCGCACACACACACACACACACACACACACACACACACACACACACACACACACACACATAATGTCCCATTCAGCATCTGTCTAAACTCATTTTCACCTCTGAGTGAAGGCATAGAAACCAGGCTGAATTAATCATCGCTATGTTCTCCATCAACTCGGACTTCCTTCATCATCGTTAACAAGTGCTCTGCTCCCTACCTAGTGCCCTTCTCTGATACCTAAGCACACAAATGGACACACTCTTTATAATTAAAGAAGCATCTGGCACAGTTCCACACACTTTACCCATACAGACTGACTTTGTTTTATTATGTATCACTGATAGATCTCGCTAGTTTCATTTAGGAAAGCTTTTGCTAGCCTATATAATGTACATATACCACTAGTTTGAATTAAGAACACTCTAGATAGCCTATGTCACATAAATTTGCTGCTAATTGCATTTATTAAAGCTTTAGCTAGTCTGTATCACATAAATACCAGGCTAGCTTCATTAATAGTTATAATTAGCCAATATCCAATTAAACAAATTAAATAAACAGGTAGTTTGATTTAGGAAAGCACTAACTAGCCTATATTGTATAAATGTCGAGCTAGTTTGAAATAAATACGAATAAATAAGAACATAAATATGTAGCTAATATTCAGCTACTTACATATAAACAATATAACTTACTATTGCAAATGTTTTGCTAATTCTGGGCGATAGATTAGTGGATACAGTATATAGACTAGCACAGGTTTAAGGGTTGCTAGCACTTTCTTTACATTATAACAACAGTCTAAAGAGAAATTATCAAATGATTTATATAATATATGTCAGGTTTCTTCCTTGAACTATATAAGGCTTGGGTCATTTAGGGTCAAATAGAAGGTAACCTACGCTATTAAACTGAGCTTTCTTATTTAAAATGAGCTTTCTTATTTAAAATGAACTTAATTATTGAAATTAATGCTAAGTTAAGATTGTTTAATATACCTGCATATTCTCCTAGGATTCTGTCAGCATTGCTGTTTCCCATGAACTGTGCTTCTTGCTCTTTTTTCCCTGTGCTTCTTGCTCTTTTTTCTAAAATCCATTAAAAACCTTGATGTATTGTGAGTTTGAACCTTTTTATGTGAAACGTTAATTGCATTAAAGTTGTGCATAAAGTGTAGAAGGAGGGAAAGGCCGCATGTGATGGAGTTTAGGTCAGGGAAGGCTGCATGGCGGAGTGGGTCACGCGGAGGTTGAGAGCCGAGTCGAGCCGGGTTCAGAGAAAGTTCAGCCGCATGGCATTAGGCAAATGAGGGGGAGAAAAGAAGAAAAAAGGGGAGCAGAAAAGGAGTTTGAGTGATGAGGGAGTGAGAGGGGGCAAATTAGTCAGAAGAAGGCCATTTAGGGAAGGGAAAGGAAGGGCCGAGGCGGATCACACTGTTGTTGTAGCCTCCTGCTGTTGTTGCCAAGTAGGATACTAGCAAACAAACCGTGAACTTTAATACGAAACACAGAGCTCTCAGTAGCAGAACCGACAGCTTTGACATACACATCACTTTTAATCTTGTACTTGAGTTTTCTTTCTTTTTCATTTCTTATAAGTCATAGGTTTAACATCAGTTTTGTATTATTTACCATCATGTTCTTTTGTAAGGGATGAAATTTAGATGTATTTTTTTATTTGTTTGTTTGTTCACTTGCTGCAAATGTCCAAAATCTCACATTAATCTTGCCTACTTAAAAATAAATCACTTTCTTTTTTAAAAAAATGAACAAAACCATGAGGGATTCTTTTTTTTTTTTTATTCTGCCATTTCAACTATATATACTGTAGCTGTTGCAGTACACAGTGAAATGACACAACGTTTCTCCAGGACCGAACAAAGACAGAGCTATATGGACTTAGATAGTAAGTTAGTCCTAGATACATAAAGTGCATCTGTGTGACCTGGTGCAAACAGTGCAGGACAAAAGACATCACACAAAAGGCAATACACAAAAGCAGCGACCAACCAGCATACACACTGTACGTTCGATCGATATTACGTGTGCAGAAATACTGTAATGAACACATTAGTGTTCATTACAGCAGCAGTTACAAAATTGCAAAACAGCAATCAACTGAAATGTGTGACTTTGTATTAGATGTTAACTCTAACCGTTGTGCTTTGCTTAATTTAACGTAGAAAATAATTCATTAGCTTATGACTTAACACAGTAAAGAAAAAAAATAATAAATCAGTGGACTTTCACCAATAATTTATTTACAGCTTTAAAAATGTTAGAAATAAACCCAGAAACTAAACCCACTGTCTGTAAATAATAATAGTAATAATAATAATAATAATAATAATAATAATAATAATAATAATAAAAAGAAGAAGAAGAAGAAGAAGAAGAAGAAATTTCACACCGATTCATTGAGCAGCAAATAATGAGATGATAATGAATCGATTTGCAGTTTCACTTTAATGAAATAAGCGGTTTGGGGTTTTATCGTTTACAATAAATAATAAACAAAGGGGGCGGGGCGAGTGGATGGGCGGGGCGAGTTTAACGCTCGTCACTACTCCCACCTTCTGCTTGTTTCCAAGGGGCGGGGCTTCTGGAGCTCAGCTGCGCGCTCTCGTCACTCACGCAGACGCGTACGAGCGCGAACAAGCGCAGGGACACAGAAGGAACGTAAACACGACGCCGAGACGACGGTTTTTTGTTGGTTTGTTCGTTTGTTTGTCGGTTTTATTTCTTAACGCGAAGGATTTGAAGTTTGAAACGGCGGGATAAAATGGCTCCGGTGTGAAAGGAGGAGACACGCGCACGGGAAAAGGAGAGAGAGAGAAGGAGAAGATCAGCGCTCGCGACTTGCGTTTCCTGCGCGTGGATTTCTTTAAACTCGTATCCACACAAACACGCGGCATAAAACTTGTTTATCTGTTTCCGAACCTGTGCTTTGGATTAAAACGGGGCGCCGCTCGGTTAAAAACTCTTCGGATATTTTGTGTTTTTGTTTTTTTTTGTGAACACGACCCAAAGTCCATCATGGACTCTTTGCGCTCGGGGCTTTGATGCTTGCACGAGCGCGCACACACATACATTTGAGCTTGTGTCGGATCTCTAAACTCCATCCTGAACACTTGAGCACAACATGTACGAGGGCATGGACGTGGTGGGTTTGCACCCTGCCCCGAACCCCTTCCTCATGATGGAGTATTACGGCCAGAGGTTCCCTAACACGCCCTGGAGCGCATCCAAGCACTGTACGTGCCTTCAAAACATCTCCAAATGCTCACATGTCTCTTCTGGTGCATTGTAATATTCCTTGCATGTTGTCTCGGCTCACTCCATTTCAGCTTTTCTGAAAAAATCTTAGGCATGCATGAGGCCAGGACCTTTCCCAGACCCACTTCTCATTCGCAAACGTGCTGCAGAAGCAACACTTTATACTTTACATGTTGCATGCACATGCAGTGATAGGCATCCGGCAGTATTCTGGATACTTTCTAATCCATTCTGCTTATTAATCTTAATATCATAACTGCAACATGCAGCGTAACCCGACTTGGGGTCAGAGAGGAGTCGTGGCGCTGTGATCTTTCATATTTATCCGTGCTTATCTTCTATTTTTTTTACATTTACAGCATTTGGCAGACGTCCTTATATAACAGAGTGACTTACATTATCTCATTTTTATGCAATTGAGCGTTAAGGGCCTTGATCAGGGGCCCAACAGTGTCAGCTTGGTGGACCTGGGATTGAACTCACAACCTTCTGATTGGTAGCCCGACACCTTAACCACTAGGCTACCATATACCATATTCACACACACTTTTTGTTCTCACTCGTAGCTAGTATTTAATTTTATTAAACACAGGAATATATATACATACATACATACATATTTAAGTCTTTTTTTTTTTTTGCTTGGAACTCTACAAAAAGAAGAAAATGGATGAATGATGGCTGTGAGGGGGAAAAAGCCTAGTGGTTATGGTGTTGGGCCATTCGGAAGGTTGTGAGTTCGATCCCAGGTCCAACAAGCTTTCACTTTTGGGCCCCTGAGCAAGGCCCTTGACCCTCAATTGCTCAGTTGTATAAAAATGAGATAATGGAAGTCGCTCTGGTATATAAGGATGTCTGCTTAATGCTGTAAATGTAAAAAAATAGAAGATAAGCACGGTCTCCAGCGTAACCCAGACGTCCATTGACCATCCGTCTTGTCTCCTGATTCTTTTGTAAACAGCTTTACACGCCACACACACACACCTCTGTCCTTCAAGTAACACATGAATGGGATTGTGTTTGTGACGGATTGATCCGAGTGTCCAAGATCGGGGTTTGTTCCTATCTGTCTGACGGAATTCTAACTAAAACAAAGCCCTAATCTGATTTTTTTTTACTTGTAGCAGAAATGAACAACTTCTTAGACGTTAAGATTCTCTTTAGTCTGAAATCTGCGAAGTTAATATCGTAGTTAATCTGGGGTTTGGTTTCGCTTTTAATATTATTCACCATCATTTGGTTGACATAATTTTATTAATTTTGGTTGAAAGAATTTAATAAACATTTACTTAATAATTCATTAATAATTGTTTAACCCGTCAGTGAGAATGGGGTGATATTTGTGAGACGTGTTCCTGTGGAAACGTCACAATTTTTCGGTTATCGTGAACTTTTCTTTGCTTAAATGAATGAATTCTAAAAGGAATTTTGGCTTGCATTTATAAACACAAATTTTTCTGCTAAGAAAATGAGAGGGACAATGTAACAATCGCAAGAGAAACTAGTGTTTAGTGATCAGTTCCTTTTCACACTAGCGTTTATAACAGTATGACATAAAACCGGGTTACACGTCAGGTCACATAACGTCGTCTTTTATCCGTTTATAGTTACATTTTAGGTGTACACCTTAGCCTCTCTCTCTCTCTCTCTCTTTAATATAGCTTAGTGTCAAGTTTCATAAATGTGTCCCTACGACAAAACATTCATCTCTATGAATTTGTGGATTTGATCAAAGCTCTGTGTCCTTAAAGCTGTAAACCTCTGTGCAGATGAGCAGCAGTTATAGAAACCATCACGCACAAACCTGTGATTAGCAGATAAGTGAATAATAAGATGAGCTGCTAGATTTCTAACGCGGTTCTAAAACACGCAGGCATTTGGTTGATTTGAGATATAATTAAGCCGCGAGCGTTAAAATGATCACCGTCTCACTAACGCTAGCGTCTTGCCTAAATAGATGATGATATTGTGTGTGTGTGTGTCTTTTAGGCATTGTGTAATTCTGAGTCGATTCTGAGTTTACAACACAGCAGATTTTCTCAAGCAAAATAATTTCCGTTTTTTTAACAGAGTGTGTTTGTGTGTGTGTGTGTGTGTGTGTGTGTTTAAAAGTGTTTGTGAAGGATAAGGATGAAACCCACTCAGTCTGAATGAGCTGATGGTTGTGGGCAGTAGGGTTTCCCCTCTGAGGATACACAGTGTTGCGTGAGGGAATGCAGTGCTGAGGAGATGATACTCACATGACCATCACACACACACACACACACACACACAAGTGTGTGTACTGTTACATCACAAGCCACAGTCCCGGTAGAATGATGTGCGTTCTCATCTTATTTAAATTACACACTTCACTTGTGTCTTTCACTCTATCAGACTGTCTGTCTGTTTGTGTACCTGTTCCTCTCTCTACTCGTCTGTCTGTGTACCTGTCTGCATCTCTACCCATCTGTCTCTCTACTCGTCTGTCTGTGTACCTGTCTGCATCTCTACCCATCTGTCTCTCTACTCGTCTGTCTGTGTACCTGTCTGCATCTCTACTTGTCTGTCTCACTACTTGTCTGTCTGTTTACTTGTCTGTCTTTCTACTCCTCTGTCTGTGTACCCATCTGTATCTCTACTTGTCTGCATCTCTACTTGTCTGTCTCTCTACCCATCTGTCTCTCTACTTGTCTGTCTCTCTACTCATCTGTCTGTGTACCAGTCTGTATCTCTACCTGTCTGTCTGTGTACCCGTCTGCATCTCTACTTGTCTGTCTCTCTACCCGTCTGTCTATCTACTCATCTGTCTGTGTACCCGTCTGCATCTCTACTTGTCTGTCTCACTACTTGTGTCCGTTTACTTGTCGTTCACACTACCTGTCTGTCTGTCTGCCTGTCAGAAACACATCCACTTGCCTATCTGTGTAATTCTTTCCAGATCTCTCTCTCTCTCTCTCTCTCTCTCTCTCTCTCTTTACACCTGTGTGTCTGTCTTTCTATCTGTCTGCCCCTTTAATGGTCTGTCTCAGTCTGCTACCTGTCTTTGGTGTGTGTTTGCTCGCGTGTGTTTGCGTGCGTGATGGTGTGCATGTGTGTGTGTTAAAGGTTACCAGAGTTCATGTTTCCTTTTACAAGAAGCCTCATTGTCAGTCAGACATAAAGCCTCACCCACTTTTGTTTAAACTCTGCCCTCGGGCTAATCTTCAGCTTCCTGCTGGATGCCTTTATTTTATTATTACAATTTGTACATGCATCTGTGTGCGTGATTGTATGTGCACGTACGCGTGAGTGTATTTTAAGGACAGAGTTCACACACAGAATGCCTCAGAGCGATGTTGACCTGTCACTCATTCAACACTGTTTAAACTCCGCCTTCTTAATGAATCACTTCCTGATGAGCTCATGACTGGTGCTGGATTATTAAGAGGGGTGTGTGTGTGGGTGGGTGTATGTGCAGTGTGGTTGTGTGCTTTGTAGTTGTACACAAGGTAGTCAGGGCAGCTTTTCTGGGACGACTTGGACACACACACAAACACAGACTTGTTCTGAATATATCAGAAACTGATAAGAGGCAAAAGCATCCTAAGAATAGTTGTTATCTGTGTGTGTGTCAGAAGAAGAAAGGATGTGTGTGTGACTGCTTTATGAATATCAGCTATTGTTTGACTAAGGGGTTTTCCTTGTGCTGCTGTCACAATTTGTGTGTGTGAAAGAGAGAGAGAGAGGGTGTGTGTGAAATGTCTGGACTTACTCCAGCTCTCAGCAAATTGAGTCTGGTATACAGTGACCTCAGCTCATTAAGCTTGTGTGTCTGTGTGTGTGTGTGTGTGTTCTGTCTGACTCTGATAGGTCAGAAGGTGTTGATTTCTTTCCTTAAACAAAATCTTGGTTCAATACAGCAGCTTCACGGGCTCTTGTATGGGGGTCTTGTATGACGAACCCATCACCTTAGTTCCAGTGTAGAAATTATCCCCATGAGCAGCGGGGTTTTTTTTTTTTTAAAAATTTTTTATTATTATTATTTAAAAATCAACGTTACGGAACCATGTCGATCATTAGGGGTGCCAATACTTTGTGTAGCACACCCTTCTTTGTAATTGTACCCCTACAGTAAAGAGCATTAATACACACATACACACATGCATGTATGTTTTCATACATACTTGCACGTGTGTTTAGTGTAGGGATGGGACCTCGTCCTGTTGCTACGGTAACAGGGATACGGGTCAGCAGGGCTTGCCACATGACCGGCTAAACCTATAAGGTCAAACTGTCCATTAGGAGATTATACAACAGACCTGTGTGTGTGTGTGTGTGTCCCCTCTGACACTCATATCTTATTAACAGAATGGTGTCACAGATGTGTGCCCGAATTCAAAGGTGTACAGAATGTGTGCGCGTGTTTTGCCTTAGGCCTGTGCTTTTGCGTAAAATCAGGTCCAGACGTCTGTAGGATGTGTGTGCGTCCCCGTCCCTGAGGGCCATTTTTTTTAAAGCCCCCCAATTCAGTTCAGGAAATGAGTGTCTACTCGAGAAGAACAGCGCTGGCTCACACACACACATGTGGATTATTTTGGAGTTTTAAGATCATAGTGGATATGAGAGAGGTGTGTGTGTGTGTGTGTGTGTAAGAGTGTGTGGGGTTTGGAGAACATTTTTTCCTTACTCACGCACTCACTCACTGTTACACATCAGTGACTTATGATACATTTTATTAATATTCTAATAATGAGCCGAATCTGATTGGCTCCTGACAGACATTCTCATGAATATTCATGATCCTGCTGGTGCCTTTACCCTGGCTATGTGTTTCTAGCAGTTTTTCTCAGCAAGTTCTACACACACGTCTGTGTTTGACTCGGATGTTTCCGAATGCCTCCGTCTCGTCTTCACTCGTGGTCTCTGGGTCTCCCACACCGTCCTTATAAACCTGTTAGCACCCGTACGATAGCCAGCTAGCGTGTGCGCATTCTCATGTTGTATGGAGCAGCTACTATACACACACACATGCAGGGTGAAGCTCTGAAGGTTGTCTCACGCATTCTGCTTTGTGAGCACTGACTGAATGTTTGTGTGTTTATTTAGCTAATACAGGTGTGTGTTGTGGACATTGTCCTCTTCCAATCTATGTCTTTCATTGTCTGTGTGTGTGATGTGTTTGGGGCATGTGGCTGCAGCAATGTGTAAATAAGAGATCTAAATTTAACTCGCATGTTCAGCTGCTCTAAAATCACTTGACACGCACACACATGACCACGCAGACATGCATATATACAAATATGCTTACATAGCGAGACCGACCAACACACACACACACAGCGTGGAGGTTGTGGTTAACACGACACCAGCAAATAAAACACATCCTTCTATTTATACCCACTTCCTGAGTGCAGATGTGTCATTCGTGATGGCTGATAAGTCTGTAATAAAACACTCTGTGCTGCATTCTTAAAGAAAAAGAATAATCCACTGTCCAACCAGTGACACCGATTTACTAGAACAACACGTTCCCAAGCGCTTCATTCACAAGTTTCCAGTTGTTGTGGAACGTCTGTGAAACAGGTTTCTTTCTGTTCTCAGTTACGTTTTTGGCAGTTTATGGAAGGAGTCTCCAGTGTCAGGGATAACTTTTCTTTTTACAGACAAGTTCACCCTTTTTTTTTTTTTTCCCAGTCTCTCTGCAACAAACAAGTCGTAGCGTTTTTGAGTTTTGAACGTGTCACGTCATGAAAAGTAACTATACAAATGGATAAAAATGAAACGTGTCGTTCTTTAGTGTCGTTAAGAGACTGTAGGAAATACCTAAAAACCTATATTAAGTGTTTTCCCTTTTGTTTATCTTTTTTTTTTCTTCTTTTCTTTTTTCTTGTTCAGCCGTGGAGACGCAGAGCACGAGTTCGGAGGAAATCGTCCCCAGTCCGCCGTCTCCTCCTCCACCGCCGAGGGTCTACAAACCCTGCTTCGTCTGCCAGGACAAGTCCTCTGGCTACCACTACGGCGTCAGTGCCTGTGAAGGATGCAAGGTAAAACAAACACACACACACACACATACACACACACACACACACACACACACACACAAATGTGACCCTCAGTTCCTTCATTTCATGTAAAACTGTGCTTTCTGTTCTGCATCATCGGTGCTTGGCCCCCTGCCGTATCGCTCATTATGACTGAAATGTGAGTCTTGTTATTCTGATTTGTACTTTTGGCCAGTTTGTAGGTGTGCGAAAGGTCGCTGACGCTTCTGTATTGATGCACAGGTCGAACTCTTGTCAGAGGATCAGCTGCTTTTAAATCAATAACCAGATCAATAACCAGGCAGCGAGGTTAAAAACCCGAACGTAAGCAAAAGATTTGCGGCAAATTTATTTTTTTAAAGTACTATAAAAAAGGCAAGACTAAAATTTGAAATAATTTTAAATATTTCTAAAATAAAAAACATTTCTAATGTTCTTTGAATTTTTTTTTTTTTTTTTTTTTAGTTTCAGAGCAAAGGAATAATTTTTATAGAAAGAATAAATAAATAAAAGCATTTATGAAGTCTGCTTGTGAATCAACGTTTAGATCTCAAGTATATGAAAGTGTATATTCTTATGAGAAAAGACTTAGAAAGCAAGTCCCGCATAACATAACGAAGCTTCCTAACGATAAAATTATTTTTTTTTTGTTTGTTTGTTTTTTTTGTTTTTTTAAATGGGGAAAAAAATCTAGTTTGCCGTCCAACATTCCGAACATTCCAAATTGAGACGTGTCTAGAAATAAAAACAAAATTCATGCTTCAGAACCAAAGAGTGAAGTGATGAGTGATGCTGAAACAACATAAATGAACGCTAGCTTGTCAGTGCGAGCTTTTAGAATAAAAGCTTTTTTTTTCTTTCCCAAGTTAAAATGAATCTTATCTTAACTCATAAATATTCATGAGTGTGTGAGGTGAAGTTTGGTGAAGGAAATCTGGCAACTCTGGATTTTGTAGGTCAGACACAAAATACAACAGTGTCTGCTGAACACATCCAGCTGTGTGTGTGTGTCTGTGTGTGTCTGTGTGTGTCTGTGTGTGTGTGTGTGTGTGTGTGTGTGTGTGTGTGTGTGTGTGTGTGTGTGGTATGCACTATTCACGCCAAGAGATTTGTTCCATTTCTGTTTCTTAAGCCGTCTGTTACTGTAGCCAAGCAGGGATGGAGTGTCTGTGGATTTTGTGGTGTGTGTGTGTGTGGTGTTGTGTGCGTTTGTGTGTTAGAGGTAGAAAGAGCAGAGTACACACATGTGTTTCATCTATCTGCCAGTAGTTGTCTTGTAAAACACACATACAAACACTACTCTCTTTCCACCTGTAGCTTTGCTTGTTTTGATTTCCGTCTCCTGCAGCCCCTGAGATGTTAAATCATGTTTTAAATTCAGTTCTCACACAAACCCCCTCGTTATACAGGAGCGATCGGATCATCGTCATCTAATCTCTCTAACGGTTTGAATCGAGCCACTACGAAACGAAACACGTCGTCATTTTTCAGCACGTCATAAATAAAGGAGAATCCCGACATCCTCGTATTCAACGCGGTGTCCGTTTTCTCCACAGGGCTTTTTCCGAAGGAGCATCCAGAAGAACATGGTGTACACGTGTCACCGGGAAAAGAGCTGCATCATCAACAAGGTGACGCGGAACCGCTGCCAGTACTGCCGCCTGCAGAAGTGTCTGGAAGTGGGAATGTCCAAGGAGTGTGAGTAGCTGCTTCGCTTCATCATATCTGCGCCTGGGTTGATTTTATCTAGAGCTAGCGGTGAAGAGTGTAGTGAGTGTTAGAGGTTTAACAAACAGTTACTGAATAGATGGTTGGTCTATCTAAAGCTAGCACCTGTAACTTGTTTGTTTACTGCTGACGCTGTGAGCGGCCGTATTTGACGTCGCTCGGGGTTGAGGAGACCGTCCTGAGTTTGAGTGTAGGAGGTTTATTCGAACGAATCACCTAAAATGGAAGGTTTTGTTTTTTTTAAACCAATCAGCTTCACTGGGAAGTTTCTGTTTAGTCTGTATTAGTTTTTTATTTTGACCCATTCCTGCAGTTCTTGTTTTTGTTTGTAATCTCTTTGTACATGTTCACCCTGTAATCTGAGCTTAGTTTGTTCTGTTTTAAAACAAACAAACAAACAAAAGTCTAATCTATTTCACAGTGACTCTGACCAGGCAGTTACTAAGGATGAAGGCGTGTGTTCCTCACATGAAACCCACAAGTAACAAATTCTCGTGTACTTTTGTTAGTCTTATTCCCTTTTAGGAAGCTTTCTTAAAAAATAAAAATTAGGGTAAAGTGCGAATAGTATTCATGTCTTTATTTCTATTCGTTTTGAACATCACAGTCCTAATATCACACTGCAGCATCAGTGACCGTGTTCAGATCAGGACCTGGAGATGGTGATATCAATAATGTGATAAATGAGTACGTGGGGATGTAGTAGCCTAAAGGTTAAGGCAGGGTTTCCCCCCAGAAAATTTGTTAGTTAAGGCGGTAGGGTTGGGCGGGTGGGCGGGGGTGGGGGGGCTTCTTTGTGAGATAGACCACAGACTCTGTACTACATTTAACAATTATTAAAAACAGGCACGTGCAACCTAATCACCAGCTAACACTTTAAATTTGCAAGAAGTATAGACTAATACAATAACAGGCTTAAATAAACCCAAAACATAAGTCCACTTACAGTTCTCACGGACATGCGTTTTATCAACTGGCTAGATATCCTCCAGACAGTGGTGGACCACGTCTTTCTTTCCACGTCATGCCCGCTCGCTGTGTGAAGCGCATCCACGCTATTCGAGATGCACTTGACGGCCTTTTGTGCAGCGGATTTATTTATTTATTTTTGACGACCCAGTTAAGGTGGTAGGGTTTCCCAGCTTAGGCGGGCCGCCTTAACTGAAAAGCGCTGTGGGAAACCCTGGGTTAAGGTGTTGGACAACCAATCAGAAAGTTGAAAGTTCAAATCTAATGTCCACCAAGCTGCCACCACTGGGCCCCTGCGTAAGGCCCTTAACCGTCAATTGCTTAGCTACATAAAATGAGATAAAATGTAAGTGGCTCTGGATAACGCCGTCTGCCAAATGCTGTAAACGTAAAAAAATTGTCACAGCGTGTATTGTTTCGATTTTTTGCCAGTGATTACACACTTGTATTGGAAACAATGAGATGTTTTGAAAACTGTTCATATATACAAACACAAATATATAGAAGAATTGAAATGTATAGAGTTGCTAATGATAAAAGGTAACTTCAACTTGGAAACTCTTGTTTAAGGGTTTACTCTCAACTTCTCAGAGAAATAATAAAGTAAATAAGACAAACTTAATGAAAAAAAAAAAAAAAAAACCAACCTAAAATACCACCTCTGCTGTTATCTGAATCTACTGTGCAAGGTTTTTTTACTTGGAATATATAAAATAGATATTTTTATAATTGTATATAAAACAAAGCCCTGCTTGGGCCCTGTTTTTCTCTCGGAAAAACCCGGAGTAAATAAATGTTTGCTTGTTTAAGTCTAGTCTGATTTAATGATTTAAAAAGTCAGAAATAAGTAGAATAACTCAGAAGTAGAGCTAGTTATAAGTCGATCGTTGTAGTAATAACAACCTCGCTGTGTATTCTTCGTCTCAATTTTCTATGAATAAATTCACATTTCAGCCGTCTGGATGCAAGACTGGATGTAGACGTACATATACTTTATTACAAGCTCCGCCCTGAGGATCTATTAGTCATTATGTTTTATTTAACACCGGTTAAATTATCCAGTACCGGTTTAATTGGGTTGTCGTCTGGTTGTGAAGCTCCTGTTCGTTCAGCATGTTCACTCATCTTAATCCTAGACTAACAGGAGCTAGCATCTTCAGCTAGCGTGTGACGTCTGTGGGGTTGCAGTACATCACCCAGACATCAACCTTACGCTTTTGTCTGCAGTTTGTCTCTTGTCGACTCGGCCCATTGTCCCACGGTCATTTGTAGCCGTCTGACGCGTGATCCAGGATTAGACTTGCGAATAGTTTAGCGTGAGAAACCAATGCCAAATTTCACTGCGTGTGCTGAAGTGAAAATGAGGAAAGAAAAGCGAGTGCTGAAGTGAAATGTGTCATCAGTCTGGCAGTTTTTCACCGTCTCGGGCTATTTGCAGGTGCCCCGTGGGAGAAAAGAAGCAAAAAATTTTTACACGGCTAAACCAGATACAACCTGAGTAAAGTGTGTATCAAAAGCTAGCAAAGCTGGACGGATATAGTAACACTGGACGCTGTCTGAAAGCTAGCGTGATGGCGACATGCTCAGGCATTAAGGATGCTTGCTCACGGACGCATCCTGAGAAATGGCGTTTAATCGCCGAGGTTTACAAATAACATATTGAATTCTAACATCCGTCCCACATCCGTGCTGAGCTCAAAAGCCTCGATCTGCCATTTAACAAAAGCCCTGTTAATGCCACAACCAATATTTAAGGCATGAAATTAGTTAGTTATTTAAACTGGCAGAAAAACATTTTCTCCTAAGTAGATAAGTGTCCCAGTATCTAAGCCCCGCCCCCATCATAATAATTTTAAGCTTATTGTGTTTGTAAGCATGCGCATTGATGTGCATGCAACCTGGTTACTGGAGGACCCGAGTTGCCTAGCAACCTGATGGTACGTGGTTTTAACCTGACTGAAGAATTTATTGTAATGGGATTGATGTCAATGTAAATATTAACGTCTTGTATTACAGATGAGCACTAAAAGCCCCGGAGTGCTGCTCACTGTAACGATGCTACGATTGCTATGAACGACCGTATATACACCTTAAGCATATCTTATGTAAACTATTTATTTTGCGTTTATACTAGCAAGAATCAAAATGCAGAAATTTCTACTTGATGTGCTAACTTGCATGTTTCAGCATTATGATTGCACCGTGTGTGTGTCTGTGTGTTTGTTTGTGTGTGCGCGCTATATACCACACATTTTTTTTGTCAGAATGTGTTTCCATGGTGGCATACACTAAAACACACACACACACACACACACACACACACACCAGGGTTTTCCCTGTGGCTGTGTGATCACACATTCTTTCAATTCTGTCTGCTAGTGTCAGACTTGAGAAGTTAATTGGGAGAGGCGAGAGAACGACCTCACAGCAGTTTATCCTATTCTTTTCTATTATACACTCGCAGATGTGTGTGTGTGTGTGTGTGTGTGCGTGTGTGCGTGTGTGCGTGTGTGTGTGTGTGTGTGTGTGTGTGTGTGTGTGTGTGTGTGTCCAGCACTCTTTAGAAGTGAATAGGGTGATCCATCATTGCCAGATTACTGAATCTACAGCAGTGAGCTGAAGCTGCACACACTCGCCACCTAGTGGACACTCAGAATTTGTGCGTGCGTGTTTTGTGTGTGTCATAGAGATGTACAGTACAGTGCATTCCATTCCTATTAAAATCATTGTAATTAAAGGCTTGTTAAAAATGCCTTTGTCAAGGACCTAATTTCCAGAAAGCTCTGCCTTACTAGCGAGTGATATCACAGTGAGACACATAATTAAACATGACCGAAAAGGTTCACAAAGATTAGTAAATTGTCACTTCTCATTTTCTGTTATGGATGAAACAATACCAGATATTGTTGTCTAATTGAGTTTTTGCAGGTGTTTCCCATTATGAATCACAAATTTCTGACTCCCGGAAGGTAAACCATGAAATCAGCGAAGTTCCGATATGAATAGAATTGATAAGAATTGATGTTTTTAAGTGACAGAAAATTAGGTGTGTGTTATTTGAAAGAATGGACACTGATTTTTTTTTTTTTCTTCTTTTTTCTTTTTTCTTTTTTTCTCCAAACCGATATAAAGGTTCAGCTTGTGGTCTGCAGTCACCGTTACAATGCAAAAGGTTTTATATGCTAGAAAGGAAGCTGATATTTTAAACATGATTACATCAGCAGTCAGACAGTTTATGCACAAACACATCAGGTTCCTGTTCCCCTCACACACTCCCTCTGTTCCATTATAGCAGGAGCTCATCTCCCGGCAGGATGATGCAGAGATGCTGAAAAGAGGAAGAGGAGAGGAACATGGACATTTTTATCTTTCCGTTGAATTTCATGCACGTGACGAACGAGCTGCCAGCGGTTTAATTTTCTCCCCCTGAATTACAGCCGCAAGAGACACACACACCCATTTACGAAGACCTTCTGCTGTAGAGAACCTCCATTAGGAATTTGTAGCACAGGATAAAGATGTAGAATTCCAACCAGGATGCAACCATATGTTTTTCAAATATATCTTTTATTTTAGATATATTTAATATAAAATAAATAATTCTATTAAATAACGATCAAACAGACAAATATTCCCAGGTCAATGAATTCTTTAGTTATTTGGTTAATTTCAGGTTCACGCACATCATTCCCCCCCCAATGAATTTTCTAATGAAGACCAAGATTTATGTTACTGATTTAAATCTTTCTCCAGTCATCATACAGAATGAACCTGAACACACGCACAAAAAAAACTAGCCTCAGTAAAACCTCAAGTCCCCACGACGTAGGTTTTTAACTGGTACCAGTAAAATTGTTTACCAAGTAACACAAACCTTGCATCATATTCCCAATGATTTGTGTATTCAGTTATGGAAGCAAAAATTCCCGTTTACATCCTCATAATCTAGGTATTTAACCTGTCCCAATAACAACCAGATCACACATACATACACAAAATGTTTATATATTATAGATCTCCTTTAGGATACATTATGTTCACTGCGCACCAGAAATGTTTCCCTTTCATAATTTTATGACTCCAAAAGGTAGCCGTGTACCTGGTCTTTATAATAAGGCAACTTTAAACTCACCTTCCTCTTTCTCATCGCTTTAGTTCTCAGTGAAGGTTTACCTACTGAATGCCAAGATGAGAACAACACACACACTCACACTTCCCCTGCAGGATTTTTTGTGTGACTGATGAAGCGAGCACGCTAATAGTTCTTTAATGGCTTCATTAAACCGTGTGTGTGCAGCGCACCGATCTGTCAGTGCGGCTAACGTGGCACTGTTAAGCACGGCCCGCTTTTATTTAGGAATTAATTTCACCTCTCCAGAGGCACAAAGATGGAGGGAGAGAGAAACAGAGCATTAACGTTCACTGAGATTGCAAAAAGAATAATGGAACGACATGCAGCATGAGGCAGTTGCAGATTTGTGTAGCTATATGTGTGGCGAGTAATGCTCACACACAATGCTGATAAATCACAGAATCAAGTAACATATGACAAATGCCTAGCCACTAACCTTAAAAAAAACAGCTGTGAGGATTTCTGAGAGGATTTGTTGCTCATACTCTAAAAAGGGTTCATAAATATTTCATGACAGTCAGTCAGTTAGCGAATGTGAGCTAAAGTAAGAAGGTTTCTGAGCCAAATACTAGCCAGCTTGCTAGCTAAAGGAGCTAGATTTCTGAGGGATTTTGTTATTCCAAAATTCATGTTCATTCATTCACTGCTGAACAGATAGCGAGCATGAACTCAGCAGATGGGCCAAAAAAATTATACTTTATTTATCATTATTTTATCCTAGAGAGGTAGCTAACGCGTTTGATCAGATCTGAAGTGACAGAATACCTGAGACAGATTTTATTTTTATTTTTTTTTAGATTCTGTAAAGTTCAGTCGTTTAGTGCTAAACAGCTAGCTAAGCTGAGGTGACTTTATTCTGGGAGGGTTGTTTTAATTAGTTTAAACGTTTGTAAACAAAATTAAATGTTTCGTTTGTTTAAACGTTTGTCAGTGAAAGCAGCTAGGTAGCTAGCTAAAGTGACAGTATTTCTGAGGGTAGTCATTATTTACATTCAAACAAGGTTGATGTTCATTGACTGCTAAACACAAGTTTTTTTCACAATGCCAAAACATTTATTTATTTATTTGTACTTGTCGGGCACTAGGCTTGCCACCCGTCCCGTGAAATACGGAATCGTCCCGTATTTACAGGCAAAATGACGCATCCCATATCAAATTAACACGGGACGCGATTTGTCCCGTATTTTACATAGGTCCACATTATACAGCATCCCATGCAAATCATAGAGACGTGTCCTATTCTGCCCCTGACTGGGTAATACTCGTTGCTTTCGTTGGTTTGATTGGTTTGTTTTAGGGTTACAGGCCGTGAATCACGGGCAATCAGAGTCAGAGGAGGGCGGGAGGGCGCCTTGCCGGTTCTTTTGACAGTCAGAGTGACAGAAAATCCATATGAAACATGCTCCAATACTGCACACTACTACTTCTGGTCCGCTGATATTCACTGATACACTGATATACATCCACTGATGTTATTATGTTCATGATGTTCATGGAAGATCTTTTGCAAGTTTGTAAGTTATAATTACCGAGTTATGGATCTGTTAATTTAATAATAAGTTAATAAAATATAGTTGGCGTATATTTATTATTGTCATAGCTGTGTATTCAATATGACCACTTAAGTTGTGATGGTGAGAGACTGAGTACATCTGTTCACACTGATTTCAATAGCAAATATCTTATTATAATATCCATTGGTATCAATCTTAATATTTTTTGAATACATGTTTTAAGTTATGATATACCACCACTGGCACGCCATTGGGACTGTGATCATCGTGGCCCCGAGGGTTGTGGCCCCCGCTGCGCCAGACGGCCCTTATTTTTCTGTATTGAAGGTGGCAATCCTATCGGGCACTCACTGTGGACAGCAAAGAAAGAATTTGATTGTACTGGGAAACTTGTTCCCTTACTATGCATATGACCAAAAAAAAAAAGCCCTTTAAATCTTAAAGATCTTAAGTTAACAACGGCAAACCTGACAGGATTTCTGAATATATTTACAAAGAATATATTTACCTCATATTTTTAAAAATTATAATTGTTTAATGCTAAGTAGGTAAAGTGGAAGGATTTCTGAGAGGATTTTTAAAGATTTTTTTTAAAAGTTTATTTTGAAAGAAAAGGATTGTTAGCTAGCTAGCTAGCTGACAGAAGCTGAAGTGTCTGTTTTGCTGATAAGAGTTTTAGCTCATCTTAAAAACAGTTCATTTTAGTTCTGTGCTAAACCGTTAGCTTGCTAACATAAACTGAATAAAGTGATTTCTGAGAGGATTTTTGTGAGCGATACATTCAGACACATTCATTATTATTTAATGATTGATTAAATCTTTTAGCTTGCGGACAGTTAAATAAGTGACAGGACTTGTGAAGAAGAATTAAGGCTAACATCGTCCTTTTTCTCTGTAGCGGTGCGGAACGACAGGAACAAGAAGAAGAAGGAGGAGAAGAAGGTGGAGTGTGTGGAGAGCGGTGTGCTGAGTGCTGACACAGAGCTCATGATCGAGTCCGTGAGGAAAGCTCACCAGGACACATTCCCTTCACTCTGTCAGCTTGGCAAATATACCACGGTGGGTGTGTGTGTGTGTGCGAGAGATAAATTAACTTAGCAGTGTTTATCATACAGTAGTACCGAAAGTTTAGCTTTAAATAAGAGTGAGAAAAAACATTAACTATGTTCTACACAATGCTGTTGAATCCTGGAATTGTGATGGATGTCTGCTACAGCTCATGGAAGCCGTCAACGGTAAAGTTTTCCGACATCGTTGTTCTAAGCTGTGTCTGTGTGTGTGTTTACAGAGTAACAGCTCGGAGAGACGTGTCTCACTGGACGTTGATCTGTGGGATAAATTCAGCGAGCTGTCCACCAAGTGCATCATCAAGACGGTGGAGTTTGCCAAGCAGCTTCCCGGCTTCACCACGCTCTCCATCGCTGACCAGATCACACTGCTCAAAGCCGCCTGCCTCGACATTCTGGTGAGAGACACACACACACAGAGTAGATGTGTTTAGTGTCAGCCTTGTTTTGTTGCTAAAGCTACTCCTTTTGTTTATAGATTCTGCGCATCTGCACACGCTACACACCTGAGCAGGACACCATGACGTTCTCAGACGGGTTGACGCTGAACCGCACGCAGATGCACAATGCCGGCTTCGGACCGCTCACGGACCTGGTGTTTGCCTTCGCCAACCAGCTGCTGCCCCTCGAGATGGACGACGCAGAGACGGGCCTGCTCAGCGCCATCTGCCTGTTGTGTGGGGGTGAGAACCACACACACACACACACACACACACACACACACACAGTGTCTCTTACTGTAGCAACTTTAGCTTTATTTCCTTGTTTCATACTTATTGTTAGACAAAGAGATCAAATAAGAAAATAATATATTTTTATTGTTAGTTTTTATTTGTAGTAGTACTAATATAGTATTTTTATACCCTTACTATAGTATACTAGAGGATTATGATCATATTTTATTTAATTCTGTTTTTACAAATTTACTAAAAAGTATTTCTGTTCCATTATTGTTTTATTATAACTATGTACATTATAGCTCAGTGTTACTCCTTTTTTTTTAATTGAGCTATTTATACTGTAACCTACATTTCAGTATCCACCCACACGCAGACCAATAAAAATTCATGGTTTCTTAGCCTCACCTAGTGGCGGCACGGTGAACTGCTTTTTAGGAATAGACTGCATCAAACAAAACTATTCCTGCAGTTTAATGTGTGTTTGTGTGCATGTGTGTAAGCAGATCGTCAGGATCTGGAAGAAGCCGATAAGGTGGACGTGCTGCAGGAGCCGCTGTTGGAGGCACTGAAGCTGTATGTGAGGAAGAGGAGGCCACACAAACCCCACATGTTCCCCAAGATGCTGATGAAGATCACAGACCTGCGGAGCATCAGTGCCAAGGGTGAGTGTGTGTCTCTCTCTCTCTCTCTCAATCACACACAAACACACTTTTTTTGTTTGTTTTAAGCTTTCTGAGTTTAGCAGCTTGTTTAATGTTTAAATATATTCTAGTTTAAACAAGATACCAGCTTTATAACACAACTTTGTTTACTAAATGTCCCATTTCTCCCTACCTCTCCTTTTCAGGGGCAGAGCGAGTGATCACGCTGAAGATGGAGATCCCTGGCTCAATGCCTCCTCTCATCCAGGAGATGCTGGAGAATTCAGAGGGGTTGGAGAGCACAGGGAGTGGAGCTAATGCACGGTCAAACCCCGCTCCTTCAGGCAGCTGCAGTCCCTCACCCACGCCTAGCTCTGCCCATAGCAGCCCATCCACACAGTCACCCTGACATTCACACAGAGACAGACAATATCCTCCTCTTCCTCTTAGCCCCGCCCGCTCAGTGCTGCAGGGGCTCGGTCGTCCGCCACTTCACTTACCTCTCTCCGCTGCTGTAAAGACTCATCAGACCTTCGGTAGAGAGAACATTTTACAGACACGTAAACGTGAACAAGAGCGAAGAACTCAGAACTTGTGTGGACTTTTTTTTTTTCTTCTTCATTTTTTTCCCTCCAACATCTCAGGCCTGGACTTCACCACGATGAATTAAACGATGGACTTGGCCTAGCTTCCAAAAGGCCTTTTTTTTTTTTTTTTTTACAAAAATATATATAAATATATATATAGAAGAACCCAGGAATGATTGTGGAAGTAAAAATACATGGACTTGGAGTGTAGGTGTATTTCTTCACTGACTTCTTTTTCCTCTTTTTATGGCCGTTAGAGAAATTGCAGAAGGGGGATACAGAGAGAGAGAGAGTTTCTTTATTTCAGACTGATTGTGTTGATGATGAAGATGATGCAGTTTTTCATGAAACGAAAATGTCAAAAACATGAATTTACACTCATGTAAATTGTGCACAGATGAAATGAGATAAAACTGGTTGGAAAAAAAATCTGCCTCTTTAATTTGTTCTTCACAACAAAATACTTATCCTATGTCTGATTAAATATAGCTCATTAAATTTGTTACTGCCTCTAATACGACACTTCAGCGCCTCCTACTGGTAGTGTGTAGTTTAATGTTTGTCCCTTTATCATTCCCAGACTAGCAGTCATTAAACAACAGTCAGAAACAATCTCCTTTCCCATTTTTTTGTTTTGTTTAACTCAGCTCAATGTTGCATGTTTCTCTGATCCTGACATGTTCTACTAGTGTAGCTCAGTAGTAAAGGGGACACGACTGAGTTGAGGTGTGTCTCAAAATCGAAATATTATGTAATATTACTAGATTATTATGTAAAAAATAATGTAGAGCACTAACCGGTTTTAATACTACAGTTTTCTTTCTACATTATTAAATACTTACTCATTTTACAAAGTTTTCAATTTCGGTTTTCGATTTGAGCTGATGGCAATAAACACGACGACAATGGCGTGTTTTTAATCAATCAATCAATCAAATTTTATTTATAGAGCACCTTACAAGAAAAAGAGCACATGGTGCTTTCCAGTAAAACAACAATAGACAAAAAAATATAAGAACACAATGAACATAAAAGCAGTTGAATCAGGGGCTATGTGTTAAAAGCTTGTATGAATAAATTAGTTTTCAACTGTGATTTAAAAACACTCAGCACAGTGATGCATCGTACAGTATGTGTGCTGGAAGTGAGTTCCACAGCTTTGGTCCCGGGACGGCAAATGACCGGCCTCCAAACTTTTTGTATTTAAACTTGGGAATGACCAGAGAGGTATGTCCAGGGGAGCGGAGAGTTCTGGCTGGTTGGTAGACTGGTACTGAATCAGCGAGGTTGGCTGGGACGAGATAATTGATGGCCTTGAACACAAACAGCAGGACCTTATACTCCACCCTAAACCACACCGGAAGCCAGTGAGGCGAGAGGAGGACGGGGTGATGTGTGAGCGTTTGGAGGTGTTAGAGAGAAGACGTTAGTTAGTCTAGCTCGTCAGTGTGTTTAACATCGCCAGGCATGGAATCACTGTACATTTTAAATGAATCTGGTGGACAGTGATGTTTTGGCTCTGGCATGCAATGACGTGGATGACAATTTTTTATATTATTAATGTACCTAAGGGGGGGGGGGGGGGCACGGTGGCTTAGTGGTTAGCACGTTCGCCTCACACCTCCAGGGTTGGGGGTTCGATTCCCGCCTCCGCCTTGTGTGTGGAGTTTGCATGTTATCCCTGTGCCTCGGGGGTTTCCTCCGGGTACTCAGGTTTCCTCCCCCGGTCCAAAGACATGCATGGTAGGTTGATTGGCATGTCTGGAAAATTGTCTGTAGTGTGTGAGTGAATGAGAGTGTGTGTGTGCCCTGTGATGGGTTGGCACTCCGTCCAGGGTGTATCCTGCCTTGATGCTCGATGACACCTGAGATAGGCACAGGCTCCCCGTGACCCGAGGTAGTTCTGATAAGCGGTATAAAAGAGTGAGAGTAATGTACCTAAAGAAAGACAGCGAGTTTTTGAACAAAGCCGATCGCGTTACTGTTGCTTCAACACGCACGCTCAGAAATCATACATCTCTACTGCACATCAGGGGTGTCACTAACTTTACATGTTACTATATTATAAATGTGGAAATGTGTGGAATTTGTTTTTATATATATGTAAATGAGATCATGGATTTGTGGTTGCAGAGAATGGCCGTTTACAGTGGTTTGCTCAAAAATTTTGGGAATGCTTGCGTAACCCACCAAGTGCCTTTTAGCTCATCTTTAGTAAAGTGTTTCTATATGCTTCAATACTCAAATACACTATTGCTAAAAGTTTGGGGTTTGAATTAGGGATTTCCAATTACTTCCATGGCCACATGGGTATGAATTTAAGCACCTAGGCATGCAGACTGCTTCTACAAACATTTGTGAAAGAATGGGTCGCTCTCTGGAGCTCAGTGAATTCAAGCGTAGTACTGTGATAGGTTGTCACCTGTACAATAAATGCACTAGTTAAATTTCCTCACTACTAAATATTCCACGGTTAACTGTTAGTGGTATTATAACAAAGTGGAAGCAATTGGGAACAGCAACAACTCCACCACGAAGAGGCAGGCCGCGTAGAATCACAGAACAGGGAGGTGCACAGTGCACAGAAGTCGCCAACTTTCCGCAGAGCGAATAGAAATAGACCTTCGTATGACCTTCAGATTAGCTCAAGGACAGTGTATAGAAAGCTTCAAGCAATGGGTTTCCATTTCCAGCGTCTGCATCAAAGCCTTACATCACCAAGTGCAATGCAAAGCATCGGATGCAGTGGTGTAAAACACGTCCTCACTGTTCTCTAGAGTGATGAATCACACTTCTCTGTCCTGTAATCTGATGGACGAGTCTGAGTTTGAGTTTGGTGGAGGGGGATTATGGTGTGAGGTTGTTTTTCAGGGGTTGGGTTTTGCCCCTTAGTACCAGTGAAAGGAGCTCTTAATGTTTCAGCATACTGGGACGTTTTGGACAATTTCATGCTCCCAACTTTTTGGGAACAGTTTGAGGATGGCCCCTTCCTGTTCCAGCATGACTGTGCACCAGTGAACAAATCAAGGTCCATAAAGACATGGATGAGTGAGTTTGGTCTGGATGAACTTGACTGGCCTGCACAGAGTCCTGACATCCACCCGATAAACCACATTTGGAATAGATTAGAGTGGAAACTACAAGACAGGCCTTCTTGTGCAACATCAGTGCCTGACCTCACAAATGCGCTTTTAGAGGAATGGTCAAAAATTCCCATAAACACACTCCTAAACCTCGTGGAAAGCCTTCCCAGAAGAGCTGAAGCCGTTACAGCTGCAAAGGGTGGACCAACTCCATATTAAACCTACAGATTAAGAATGGGATGTCATTAAAGTTCATGTGCGTGTAAAGGCAGACGTCCCAAAACTTTTGTCAATATAGAGTATGTCTCCTTTAACCACATTGAAGACATGAACTTTACGTTAGTTTAAAAAGTACTGTAGGGTAAATGTAGCTGATTTTGCTACTTCCCTAATTCTTAACTTCTGATTAATTTATTAGCAAGAAAGTTATTTCGGAATTATAGTAATAAAGGTTTTCAGACGTAAGTATGACTTGATTGTATCAGTTTAAAATTTGTACTATTTAATCCTTGAGTAGATTTTTGGCTGAGACATTAAGTGACCCTAGTTTTTCTGACATTATCAATTACCTTTTATTTTAATGCTTTGTCCGTCTCTGCATACTAATGGTTTATCACACAAACCTCATACAGTTTAGAAATTCAGAATTTGAAAAAAAAAACTTATTTTGCATTTATGCTACAGTTAGAAAAATACAGCAATATAAGGTTGATGATGATGATGATGATTATTATTATTATTATTATTATTATTATTATTATTATTATTATTATTATTATTAAGAAAAGAGCAGATAGAACGTGAAATATAAAATAATGAATAAATATTTCAGCCGTTACATTTGATTACTTTCTTGTTTTATTTATGTACTTTCGATGTAATATTGTTTTGTTAATTTAATTGTCAGATTATAATTAGCAAAACGTTGTCTATTGGTCAACTACACTGTCCATCAATTGCAGTTTAAATGCGAGTGCTCTTCCTATTGGCTACAACATTTTCCATTCATTCATTCCGCGACCAATCAGCGGCCTTCGCGCGGAATTTCGAACTCTATTCAAACCCCTAGTCGTGAACAGCCGCAGTGTTCCTACGCCTGTTTGACATAAACAAAATAGTTCCATGCAATAGTACTCAGACTGCATAAAGGATGAATTCATTATTAAATATGTACAACACCAAATTCTATGTGTTTATGCTGTGTTTTGCGTTCGATTAATGAAAGTCTCTTTAGTTGTTTGTTGTTTGGCGGAGGGATATGGATGGTGCGCTGTGCCCCTGCACGCGGTGTGCACTAGTTAGTGTAAAGCTGTTAGTTCGAGCGGAGGTCAATATCGGCCTCAGTGGTCTGTTTATGTCGCGTTTTTAAGTTATCGATGGAATATTTTTCATCTTGAAGATCTGTATTAACTCAGGTAACGTGTTTGTATACAGCTCTCGTTCTAAAGTATTGTGTTTTTTAATTATTGCCGATTACAGAACTCTATATGACGCGTAATGATTTTGGTTCCTAGTCGTTTTCCGACAGAGCTCTCAAAACTCGGTGGGATTGGTGGGTTAATCTCGCGAGCGTTCGCTCATTGGACAGTTAAGTGTCCGTATAAATCGCTAGCCAATGCAGAACGAAGAGGCGGGACTTGTCGGAAAACGAGTGCTTTTGCAGTAACATTTTAGTCGAAATGTATAAAACCGAATTAAAGGTTTGTTGTTTTATTTTGACATTGTTATATGCGTTTTAAGAGACTCGTAGAAAGTGTGGGTTTCTTTGGAGAAACAGATGCTACTAAGGATAAGATTTTAACGCAGCACGAGTTCGTGTATTTAAGTCAGACATCGAGGATAAACACAGTTTTGTGTGATTAAGTGTTTCCTTTTCCACTTCTTTATCCAGGTAAGTAAAGCTGGTGTAAGGAAGATGCCTCTGCTGGGAAAAATCGTGGTGATCAAGAGAAACGGTACAGATGGAACCGAATTTCCACTCACAGCATCCTGTCTTTTCGGGAGGTCAGTAATAAACACTAAATTTGATTTAATTTCTATTTATCGTGCCAATATAACGTGCTGGTGTACTTAGTCTGTGACTGGACCGTTTGTCTAGAGCGGTTTTTCTGGCCATGTGTTGTTCGCGTGCGAGTCGACTCAGTAGTTCGGTTCTTGTGAGTGAACGTTAAAAATCGACTCTCCTACTGTACGTGAGCTTTATTTTCATCATATGCTATAGGTAAAGGTAATGCATTCGACGTTTCTGTCGAATTGACAAAAAAAAGCTATCAACATCTTTTTAACATTCGAGCTGTGTAGTCTGTGTTTTTGACTCCGAACCGATACATAGGAACGGCTTGCGTATTTAAAAGAATGTCTTGTGATTATTTACCCAGAAAAGTATTTCGAGATTTCATTATTTCATCACACGTCCAAATCGCGTTTGTTTGGTTTAGGATCATACAAACAGTATTTCTTGTAGAAGTTGACTCTTGTTTATCAGATGAGCCGATTGATTCGACTAACTGAAAAGACCTGAGATTCTCATCACTACTGTTTAAACTCGGGCGGGTTTTTCTGCCATTGACGTCACACTCTCCTCTTAGCCAATCAGCGTGGATTAGACGTCACGCGCTCCAGGAAACGTGCTCTGGTTTTCATGCATTTTGCTTCACTGTCAATATAAACAGTCCAATGCTGATTATGGACCGTTATCAATGTTTCTGAACGTTCTTTCAGAGGTCCTCTATACAATGCACGCAAATTGTCCAAGTATAGTCCAAAATAATTCGGATTAATAATGTTTGTGTCCTAAAACCCAGCTCAGCTACTGCAGTGCATCAGCTGCTGTAGATACAAATCTAAACTAGTTATCATAGATCATGGATTTGCTTAATAATCATGGCTGATTTTTAAAACTGATCAACCAAGGTTCATTTCAACGAGTCTCTGTATACTAACGAAGGATATAAATGTTTATAAACTATCCGGATTTTTTTTGTGTAACATGACATTTCTTGTGTGTTTGCTCCTGTGACTTATTTTTAGGATTCAAGTTGTGCAATGAACTCTATTATCCATGTATTACATTTACTCTTTGAATGTACATTGTTTATGATCTCCATCTGACGTGTTTTTTCCTTATTATGGTTTCAAGGAAGCTTGAGTGCGATATCCGGATCCAGCTGCCACAGGTGTCGAAGGAACACTGCAGAATCGAGTTTAATGAAAACAAAGAGGTAAACAATTCAGGAGCGAGTCCCAAATTCATCCAGCATGCGGTCCTGAATAGTGTTTTAGCTGCCTACAGGATAATAATTTAGTTGTAATGAAAATGAGTGAATAGTCAGATTCCAGTGGATGGTGTTGGCCATCGTCCTCATCACCAGCAAAAATGTTATATTAGCAGATTGTGTGACCATGTGTCTCTCTTCTTCTTTTTTTTCTTTGTGTGTGTTGTGTTTATTTTTTAAATTGTTTCTGATTGTGTAAAAATCATCAAACTATGCTTGAGAAGCATTGCTAATTGGCATTTTTTTATCTGGAATGATTGCCAGTTGTGTGGGTGTCATGAGTATTCGGATGTTATCTAGCCACTTGGAGCAGAGATAAGTGTGACCCAATACTGCTCTTTCTGGGTTCCTGTAAGGAAGCTGTGTCCCAGTTGATGTTGCACTTGTTACAATGTTTAGTGAGTCACAATGGATCCATGATGCACTGCTTCGCTGCGTTTCTTTAGTCGGCTGAGAACTTGATTGGGTCTAGGGCTGGGACGATTTACTAATCTGGCGATTCAATACTATCCCGATACTTTTGTGCCGATTCAATACATATTGCGATTCTGTAGCTATTGCGATTCATTGTTTAAATTGTGATTTTTGTTTGCTTAATAAAGATTAGACAATGGCAAATACTTGATCATATCGTTAAAGAGACTGTATATGAGTTATATTAACAGAAACAATGCATCACATCTTTCTGAATTTTTATTTCAGGAGCATATACATACATAGTGCATAAAGAACCTTGAACCATAAAACTTTCAAGTACCAAAAACTTGAATATAATATTTAAATGTGCAACAAAATAACCAAAATCAATACTCTCTGAAATAAAATAAGTGCTGTTAATCTGTTCCAATAAATAACAATAAATAAAAAAGCTCCGGAACAATTTATTTAAAATTGAAATAGATTTATATAAAGATTTATTTATTTATGGGCTGTCAGGGTTACATAGGACTCTGTAGCTCGCGATGCGACTCGTTGAGCTTTGCTTAAACGTTTTTGTTTTTTTTACTTCTGACGCAACCTCGTCATAGATTTTAGGCAGGACTGTGTCTGTGAAAAGATTCCTCGATGGAATAACGTACCTCCGCTCCAAAGTATGGATCATACTTCGAAAACCTGCATTTTCCACAACGCTATAAGTTCGAATGTCTTTGCAGATAAAAAGAGCAATCGACTCTGTGATGCGTTTTGCCTTCTCTGAAGTGCATGGTAATTTACTCAATGTCACATCCAGAGTTTGTTGAGACGCTGCAGGTTGTTTGGCATTCAGCCTGAAATTTGCTATCACTGTATGGCAGAGTTTGCATACCGTTTTAGTCATGTCCAGCGCAGCTCTTCCTGCCAGTGTGTAAAATCCAAAGTGTTTCCACACTTGTGATTTAAAATGTGAAGGTGCAGACACAATTCTCAAAGAGGTTTGCTCCCCTGCCTCTGCCATGGTTTAGCTTTCTTGCGCCAGCTTAAAACGGATACAACGTCGTCTAATACAGACAACAACAAAATACGTTTCGCCCTCTGTTGGAATAAAAGCGATAACGTCTTCCCGCCACATCTCTGGAAAAGTAAAAAAATTAAATATATATCGATTCTGAGCCAAACAAATCGATCTCAAAATCGTTTTAAAAAGAATTGCGATAGTTTGGTGAATCGACTTTTTCTCCCACCCCTAATTGGGTCCGGAAGCATTTGTACAATGTGGTCTTGTATCAGTTTCCATAGAACTCTAGTGATTCAACCCTGAATCGACTCGAATGCTGGAACACTTAAGGAGCTCACAAAATGTACCAGTTGTTGATATAACCATTGTAACTATACAGGCAACTGACCACAGTCCAAACTGACACGTCAGATCTGCTCACTTTTAGAGCCCAAAGCTCTCATCACTGGGTTTTTCTTTGAGGATTTTTGCAGATTTCCGGTCATATTTTACTGCTGCATTAACACTATTTGAATAAAGGTTGTATAAATGTACCTAGCATGAATCAACAAAATAGTGTTGGAAATTCTTTCTTTCCCTCCAGCTTATTTTGACCAACCTAAGCTCAGTGAATCCAACCCGCATCAATGGTGAGGTTCTGCAGCAGTCTGAGCGTCTGAAGCATGGAGATCTAATCACAATTATTGATCGTTCTTTTAGGTACATCATCATTTCTTAATGTCCAAAGCATTGTGTGTAGTTTTATATTTTATTCTCTAATTGTTGATATAAAGTTGACCTCATGCTTTGCAGGTTTGAGTATCCACCTGCGCCGACTCCAAAGAAGAAGCGTTTATCGACACCTGGTAAAGGAGAAACTGTCAAGGTGAGTGTTTTACCTGAGTGCAGGGTCAAAGTGTCCTGGCACAATGCTGTTGATGGTCAAGAATCTTTTTTCTTCTTCTTTTATTTAGCGAGGAACTTGAGCAAAAACATTTTGGACTAGTTCCATTTTTCACATTAGACACCAGTCCAGTGTGAACCTTTTCACCCTAAAGGTTTACATTTTACTTGTGTTTTTTCCCCATTGTAATTTGTTAAATTTGTAAAAAATTGTTCGGACTGCCTAGATAAATGTGTAATTTGTTATGCTTGTTATTTTAACAACTGTTTTATTATTTGAAATATTTGGTTAGTGTTAGGATTCAAACTTCCAAACGTCCTCCCAAGCAGAACTCCTTTTTGGAGGCCAAGAATGTTTGAAAACTTTTAACGAACCTTCTTTTAATTTTTTTTTATTATTATTGGGTGACCTTAATAGCATGTCTTCTGAAGGAAATTAGATAGTTTACATGCCCCCAAAGTTGATGGAGTCCAACATCTCTAAAGCACTATTCGGACGGGACTAGTTTTACGTGGGGATGTGGAGTAATGCAATTTTACCTCAGGACGTCTGTAATATCAATTGGCCAATTCGCACGGGACAAGACATCTCAGTAAAACTAGCAGAAGGGGGAGGGGTAACTCGCTTTATGCACAACAGTAACCTCCTTGTCGTCATGTGTGTATGACGTTGCTTCCTGTTATCACGTGCGCAAACAGACAACATGGTGCCTCCATGCTTAAAAAACGTGCCTTTTAAACAGGAAATGACGGAATTTTACCGTACATATTTACAGCGGGTCGATTCGGACGGGATTAGTATTACCTGAGGTCATTTTTCCGGACCTTTTTTTACAGAAGGTAAAAAAAAAATCTGACATTGTCCATAATGATTACCGAGATGGCACATTCGGACGGTACTAAAATCACAGAGAAGCTCTGGTAATAATTACTTTACCCCCAAGTCCCCACGTAGAACTAATCCAGTCTGAATAGGACTTAAGACAGCTTTGTCTGTTTCCCAGGTTTTGCAAGACCAGCAGGTGAAGAGCACACCTGGGACCACAGAGAAGAAGTCTGAGCACACCACAGGTACAGTAAGCTCTCGTGTTGCATTGCTGATGACTTGTGATTGGCCTTTGCCTTTATTTGACTGTTTCTTTTCCTTTTTTTTTTTAAATAGATATCTGTTTGAAAGATGGCTCCAACCTGCTTGTCTGTATGGACCAGAGCATTGGAGATCAGCAGAGCAAAGCGAGCATGGACAGCAGCTCGTCTCCCTTCTCTGATCTTTACAACATGGTCAAGCGAGATCTGGCCACCAAACCTGTGTGGAAATCTTCTAGCCTGTCAAATACCCCTCTCTCAAGACCTTCAGTGGACAGACAGGAGATTGAAGAGGTTTCAAGTGAGAACATTAAGCCGATGACTCCAAAGTCGGTCAAGAAAAAAAGAAGATCCTCAACCGTCAAGTCATTAGAGGGTGTTCAGACAGAGAACCTGTCTGCAGAGGAGAAAACAGCCACACCTGTGGTTCAGGTAATGCAGATGAGGCACTCGGAGGGCATCAGCATGCCTGTATCTCAGAAGAAAACTCCTCAGACAACACCACAAAAGTTCACCACCGATCAAGTGGCCCAGCAAATAGCCTCCAAGAGTCCGAGTACCAAGTCGCCGAAAGCCAGGAGGAGCAGCACTTCCCAAACCCCAGAGAAGCAAACCATTTCCCAGAATCCCTCAGAATTAGAAGAGTCTGGAGAGGTCAAAGTGAATCAGGCCACTAGAACGTCCCCGAGAGCAAATGCGGGAAAGAGGTTCCAAGTCCAGGATGTGTTGGAGGCTGTAGTCACACCCACTTCTGATGGTGCAGGTCAGTTTTTTTATTTTATTGTAAGGTGCTGTGAATTTTAGATATTTGTTTATATTTGCACTAATTATAGCGGTAACAAAAAAGACTTTATGTAAAATGGATGGTGCTAACCACATTCCTGTGTCTCTTAATCATTCGTGTTTGTTTGGTCATCTACTGAATGTAGAGCAGGGGCCTCCAACAAATCACTACCAAGCTACTGGTAGCTCGTGGACCCACTTCTGGGTAGCTCACTTAAAAGTTCATAGAATATCTACAAAATTGATAAAATCACAAACATCCCGACCTTTTCCAGAGTTGAACCGAATCCGACCAATCATACTCCTCTGCAGGAACACATACATCACACAGTTTAATACAGCCTTCGATCAATCTTTTTTAAACACAGATCGCACCAAGAATGTACATGGAAGCGTTATATAAACTTAAATCTTCGAAATTTTAAATTGAAAAGTTTGGATAAAGAAACAGCAGATCTCAACTCGGAGGCTGCTAGGGACTCGATAGCATTAGGAATAAAGCTACCAAAGCAAGACTGCTGAATGAATATATACTACTTCACAAAAATGCATGACGTGCGTGCTGTAAACATTTCTCATTAGTGAAGGTGGGGTTGTAATCAAGTCATGTGAATGCCAATAAAGATAATATTTAATAGGCCATCAGGGTGTGTGCCATGGGACTTGTTAATGATTTGCTGATAAATAACAGAATCCATGTGAATAAATTAAATCTGATGATAGTAACTGCTGATAAGTTTTATCTGTAAGCCTGGTGTTAAATCAGTTGACTCAACAATTAACATGCTGCTTATGTGAATATAAAATGATGTTGCCAAAAATATGACCCCCAATATTGACATCTTTTAAAAAGTTCACACAAATATAGATTATTCAGCCCGTTTGGTTTATAGCAATAAGCTATGTAAATAAATGTTAATAATAATCTAACTCTAGTAGCTCTTGGCCACCTTATTTATGTCAGAGTAGTGCTGAGTGGGGGAAAATGGTTAGAGACCCCTGTTGTAAAGAAAGCCTTACTATGTCATCATTAGGAAGTATATTTTTATGATACTATTCAGTGTGTTGTAAGCTGTTTATTATTCCTGAGCATTGCTGCTTTTCCTTTTGAAACAGGAGATCAAAATGGTGATCTCGTTTGCTGTTTTTGTTTATTTTAATTTAAAATTTTGTTGAATTAGTTTCAAAGAGATACTATTGTTGCTAACAAGAAAATCTTAGCTGGCAGATAAATCTATTACGCCACACAACTTCTTGCAGACATATGACTTAGCTTGATGTTCAGCAGGTAATAGGCAGGCCTCCAGCAAGAAGCACAAACGTGATGACCTACCACTTCCTGTACCCAAGAGAAAACGTGTGTCCTTTGGTGGACAGCTAAGCCCTGAACTCTTTGACAAAGGATTACCACCTAATTCCCCCTTACGCCGAGGAGCGACCCCTGGGAGACGTAGCCTGGGGTTCACTCAGAAATCTCACTCGCTTCTGAGACGAGCCTCTACCATTGGCCTGATGGTAAGATTTGAAAAAATGCTTGTGGTGTTTTTAGTGTTTCTAAAGCATTTGTCTTCTAACGTCTCTTAATGATCTGTAGGGTTATAAGCTTGAAGAGGATATTGCAGAGAGCCCTGCTAAGAATCGTTCACCTAAACGGGCTCCTTCCCCTGCCAAGGGCCTGAAGACGCCTTCCCCTGCCAAGGGCCTGAAGACGCCTTCCCCTGCCAAGGGCCTGAAGACGCCTTCCCCTGCCAAGGGCCTGAAGACGCCTTCCCCTGCCAAGGGCCTGAAGACGCCTTCCCCTGCCAAGGGCCTGAAGACGCCTTCCCCTGCCAAGGGCCTGAAGACGCCTTCCCCTGCCAAGGGCCTGAAGACGCCTTCCCCTGCCAAGGGCCTGAAGACGCCTTCCCCTGCCAAGGGCCTGAAGACGCCTTCCCCTGCCAAGGGCCTGAAGACGCCTTCCCCTGCCAAGAAGTCTCCAAGCCCAAAGGCTAAAACCCTGTCTCCTAAATATTCCAAGACCCCTTTACCAAACTCACCAACCCCAAAATCCTCCCGGAGGCAATCAAATGCTTCTGTGAAGTCTCCCTCTCCAAGTGAAGAGTTGCTTCTCAAGACACCTACAACGCATGGCCGATTTTCGGTTTCCCGAATCAGCACCCCGTCACCTGACTCTGTTCACAAGAAAGAAACAAAGGAAGAATCTGTACCAGTAGTAGAAGACCCTTGGAAACGTGTTACTCCGAGAGCCACGCTGAGAAGCAGCATGAAGGCATCGGCTCGGAAGACCCCAAAGAGTGTTCTGAAGAGCGCGCTTGATGTTGTGCGCTCACGACGCAGTGGAGCATCACGTGCTAACTTGAAGGGTAAGGTCGATGTGTGTTGTGGCAAATATCCCACACATCCACCCAAAACACATTTTTCTTTTAATAAGATTTCTTTTGTTCCTGTTTTAAGTTGTGAGTTCCTGGGCTGACATTGTGAAATTTGGACAAGCTAAGCCTCAAATGGATTTTGGTGTTAAGAAAACAGCAAACAAGAAGACAGCAGTCAAGCAAACTAAAGTGACCAAGCCCAAGGTAATTTTGCTTCTTTCTTTTTCTGTTTTTAAAGTTTTGGGTTCTTTTTAATTGTTGTTTATGGATGTGTACTTTGTCTGCAGACACCTGCACGCAGACTAATAGATCACACAAGTACTGGACATGCGGATTCTCCAGCCAGTATAGTTGTAGGCAAGGCCTACTTAAGATCTACCAAGCTCATGGGTGCTGCTCCTAAAGTAGTATGCAATGTTGCCCTGTTTAAAAAGGATTTGAAAATGGATGAAGATCTTACTGGTGAGATGATTTGATTCAAGTTGAACACACAGCTCTTATACAAAATATTTCTTCTCTTTCAATTCTCCAACATCTTTGTTCGTTCGCAGGGGTATCGGATATCTTTAAAACTCCGGCTAACAGCAGACGGAAGAGCGCTTTTACAAAGACTAATGTGTGTCCAGCAACACCACTTGTTGGTGAAATGACTGAAATCTCAGTAATGAATACTCCCGAGGAATCTGGTAAGTGTTGCTCTTTTTGTTTTTGATTTTCTTTTTTAAATAGGTTTAGCATTGTGAATGTTCAAGACCTAAACTCATCATATATTTGTTTATAGGTGAAATGGTGGTGTCTCCTATGAATGTTGCGTCTACTGCCAAACTGGGTCGCTACAACAGTGAAGCTGTGAGCAGACTTCTCCAGGATGACCAGGATGGAAGTTTAATTGAAGAAATGGATGACTCAGTTGGCCTTAGTCCATCTGGAGTATCCACAGTATTAGATATGCCTAGTAAAAATCAGACCAAGAGCAAGAAGGCTGTACCAGTCGGAACACCACAACAGAAACCGACTCCGCAAGAATGCCTTACAGGTGTCAAGAGACTCATGAGAACACCTAAGCAAAAAGCTGAACCTATAGAAGACCTAAGAGGCAAGTTGCTTAAGACGCCCAAAGAGCCAAAACCACTCCAGGAAGTGAGTTTTGAAGGTGTTAAAGAACTCCTTCAGACGCCTGAGCAAAATGGAACTCCTTTAGCAGAAGAATTGTCTGGATTAAAGAGAGTGAAGACTCCAAAAGTTACCATAAACAGCCCTGTGGTGTGTTCTGTGGCCTTGAAGAGACTTACCAAAACCTTCATGGATAAGACTGAGCAAGAGGAAGACCTTACTGGAGTAAAGCAACTGATGAAGACACCCAAGCAGAAAGAGGATCTGGTTGAGGAAGACCTGACCGGCATTCAAGAGATGATGAAAACTCCCAAGCAGAAGAACCAGCTGATTGAACAGAAGAAACAGCCAATCAAAGAAGATCTGACAGACATTCAGCAGATGATGAAAACCCCCAAGCTGAAGAACAAGCCAGTTGAGGAAGACCTGACCGGTGTTAAGCAGATGATGAAAACCCCCAAGCTGAAGAATAAGCCAGTTGAGGAAGACTTGACCGGCGTTAAGCAGATGATGAAAACCCCCAAATTAAAGAAACAGCAAGTTGAGGAAGACCTGACCGGCATTCAAGAGATGATGAAAACTCCCATTCAGAAGAACCAGCTGATTGAACAGAAGAAACAGCCAATCAAAGAAGATATTACAGACATTCAGCAGATGATGAAAACCCCCAAGCTGAAAAACAAGCCAGTTGAGGAAGACTTGACCGGCATTAAACAGATGATGAAAACCCCCAAGCTGAAGAACAAGCCAGTTGAGGAAGACTTGACTGGCATTAAACAGATGATGAAAACCCCCAAATTAAAGAAACAGCCAGTTGAGGAAGACCTGACTGGCATTCAAGAGATGATGAAAACTCCAAAGAATCTGGTTGGGGGGAAGAGCATGTTTCAGACCCCCAAGAAGAAAGGTGAGCCAGTTGAAAATGACTTTGGAATTGATAATTTGATGAAGACCCCCACACAAAAAAATGGAGTGATCGAGGAGTCCGTCATTGTTGAAGAGCTTGAAAACTGCAGTTCTGGTGCTTTGCTTGTTGAAGGTGAGTTAATGCTCTGCTGTGTTTGCACACACACCTCTTTAGCTCTTGTTTTATATAGAATTATGCGGAATTGGAAATTGTGTATGTATGCTAAAACAGGTTAATTCTCTCTTTTCTTAAGATGCCTGTATGGAATCTAAAGAGAAGGCAAATATCTGCCTAGATGGAGATGTGAAGAATGATACAGAAGAAGCTGAAACTTCTTGCCAGGAAGTGAAGGAGGGGCAAACAAACGTATCCACTTCTGCTAAAAAAACTAGGTGTGGCGCTAGAGTAAGAATGGCACAGAAATCCCAGAAAATTCGGGAACATCAGGTGGATTCAGATTCTCTGCCTGCTGTAGCTGCTGGAGTTCAAGATGAAACCACTGCAGATTCTGCAAAGTCTGTTTCTACTTTGCGAGGAAGGAGGGGCAAGTCAGCCATTGAAGTCTTTGAGAATATTCTTGTACAAAGTCCTGCTGGAAAGTCTAACAAAGGAAGAACCACAGAGGAGCAAGTTGAGGCTCCAGTATCATCTCATACCTCTGCAGGTGATGAACAGGTAGCACTTAAACCCAGGAGAGGACGGAAAGTTGCACAAGATGTTGAGGATTTGCAGGTAGATCCTGTTATCTCCATGAAGTCACCGGCTCCTGTTAGGGGGAAGAGAGGAAGGAAAGGAAAACATGTATCGGAGAATACACAAGAACCAGAACCTTTAGTCGAAGCTTCAGTTGAGGAGGTTGGGGTGGCATCAAAGAGTGCTGAACTTCAGCCATCAGCAGAGACTGAGGTACCAGTTAAGACCATCACCAGAGCAAGAAGAGGCAGGAAGGAACCCACAGTGGCTGCAGAAGAAGAAACCTCAGACACTATGAGTGCAGATGCTGTAGTGGTTGAATCTGCAGCAGAAAATACCAGGAGAGGCAGGTCAACAAAGAAGGAATTGCTGAAGACCTCACAAGTTATGGAATCTCTGGAAACCACCCCGATTGTTGTCGAGTCAGATTATGTTGATTCTAAATTACCAAAGAGTACCGAAGCTCAGTTAGCAGCAGAAACTAAAGGTCCTGTTAAAGCTAATTCAAAACCGAGGAGAGGCAGGCCAAAGAAGGAAATTCCAGTAACAGCACAAGTTGAGGAAATCTCTAAACACTCTTTAGATTCTGAGGTACTGCCTGAAGAACACACTGAAGTTCCTGTGAAGTCTAAACGAGGAAGAAAAGTGAATCCAGTGGCTTTAAACAACCAGTCAGTGGTTGATGAACACACTGCTGAACCACATCCAGTTGAATCTCCAAGTAAACCAGAAGCTCCCACAGTCAGGTCTGGACGAGGTGCTAGAAACAAGAGGTTAAAACCACAGGCAGAGGATGCTCCTAATGATCATGCAAAACATGTCATTACAACAGCTGCTCCGACTGAGGAACCAGCAGAAAAACCAGTGGTGCTAAATGTCAGACGAGGCAGGATGCCAAAATGTCCCAAAGCTCAGGTATTAGATGACTCTCAAGAAGAAGCGCAAGATAAAACCAGTATTGACTCGGAACCCATTCGCAAGTTGGAGGCACCTACAGTCAGATCAGCCAGAGGAAAGTGCACAGCTGCGGTCAAGGATGAATCAGAGGTTCCAGTTAAAAGAGGGCGTCGTGCAGCTACTGTTGAAGTCCCTCCTCCAGTTGTCAAGTCCAGCCGTAGTAGAAAAGCTGCGGCAAAATATGAGCCCGAGGATGTCACAGCAGATGCCACAATAATGGTGGAACCAGTTAAGGAGCCCGGCAATGAAACAAAGGTTCTGGTGTCTGTGACTAATGAAACATCACTTACCCAGGCAGACCCTGGAGTAGTAGTTAAGGGTGGAAGAGGGAGAATCGCTAAGAAAGCTAAGGTCTCAACCAAGAATACCTCAGTCAATGAAGCTGAAGACACAGCAGTGGAAGAGCTTCAGCTCAAGAAGAAGGAGGAAGCGACAGATAAAGAGGATCCCTCAGTTGCAGAGATAGAAAAATCAGTCAAAGGACGCAAAGGTAGAGGGGCAAAAAAACAAGAAGATCTGGAAATGGAGAAGCCAGCTGCTGAAGAAAACATCCTACCAGTCAGGAGAGGACGAGCAGCCGCTCCAGTTCTTTCCCAAAACAAGGAAGTGGCCGCTTGTCCTAAAAGGGGGCAGAAAAGAAAAGACATGGAGACTGTAGCTGAGGAAACCGTGGATACCGAGTCTTTACCAAAGAGGAAAAGGGGCAAAGGAGCTGGTGCAGAAACTGAAACAGTTACAGCTATAACAAGCAAAGGAAGGAGGACAGCAGCAAAAAAGGCAGAAGAAACCCCTGATGTGGAAGCTGAAGAAGCTCCTAAAAAAGGAGAAAAACCTGTAAGAGGCCGGAGAAAAGTAACTCTGGAGGATGTTCCACCTCAGGCAGAGGATCCTGTCCTAGGTAAGTTTTCTCCACTTTCTTTTAGAGAACTTTTTAAACCCGAATACATAGACTTGCATGGATTATTACATGGATGTTCAAAAAAGACTTTATTTTTATTGCAGAAACAGCCACCAAGCGAGGAACTAGAGGTCAGAAGAAGGCAGAGGCAAACGTCCCTACCGCTCCTGTAAGACGGTCAAGAAGGAAATGAAGCACTGATCTTGAGATGATGTAAATAATCTTCAAGACTGAGGGGTTTTTATGTACTTGGACCATTTAATTATTGTGGTGTTTTTTTGTATTAATTCTTTTTATTTTTTTACAGAAAGTTAACATGATTTTTAAAATGTTTAAAAAAAAGTGTAATTGTTTTTAAAAATCATTTCAAATTTTCAAATTTATTTTTTTAAGGTTTGGGGCATTTAAATGCATTTGTGTTCTCCGAATTGCTTCCTCACCCCCTGAGCCTTCTGTCTCTCTCTTCTCTTCTTGTTTTGGGGAAAAGTTCACTTTTATTTACTTCTCATCCTTTTTTTTTATCTGCCTATTTTTAGCAGTTTGTAGCTTGGAAAAAAAAAAGTCCTGATAATAAACAGTATGAGGATTGGAAAAATGAGCATCGTCCATCTTTAAATCATTTCATGGGAACTGGTTTAATGCTTTTTGTAAAATATCTGATTATATAAATATATTGGTGTGTTAAACGTCACCAGAATCAGACGAGATCATCTTTCAGGGGTAGATGATGACCATTGGAAATTTGATTAAACACAAGGAAGCACAAGTTGACTATGAGCACAGAGCAAAAGAAATGTTTTTTTTTTTATTATTGTATGGGTATATATACATATAGGGGAGATATGATATATTTAAATTTTACAAAGTTATAAAAATTTCTATTTTCAACTCTATACTCCGCACCTCCTCCTAAACGGTGGGGGCGACGCATCGTAAATACAACCGCTAACAAATCAACGAAGAAGACGACTTGCGGAGGAGGAAGAACACCGACTTGGAGGGAGATTTGAGTTTTGTGTTTGCGACGCACAATGGCGACCGACCCAGACATCAAAACATTAACAAATGGATTTATTTGCAAGTTATGCGATGTTAAGATTCCTAACGGTAGGGTTTTTGTCCCCCTCGACAGTCGAGTTAATGTAGCACGGCTAAATACGCTTATGCTAAAAATGCTAATGCTAACCTCGTTAGCTTGCCTTGTGGTTTTGTTTACGTTTTCAGCACGTTGTTGTCGTTAGCACGAGTTAGCACGAGTGCTGAGAACATATTAAAACATCAAATTTATCTGTTTCTGTTAGTTCCTGTGATATAAATAAACATAACCTGGCAACAAATCAATAAAACAAATGTATTCACTTAGTAAACAGTTTAGCTGAAGATGAAACTTTCTAAAGAGTCGGTTCTTTTAAGTGACTCCTATGTGATTTTATGATGTAGCTGAAGTGGAGACTTTTTACCCCTGATGTCTTTCCCACCGTGAATGTTTGTTTTTTTATCGTCCTGATGTTTATTTGTGACTCAGAGGCGAGTTTAGGGGCCCACATGAATGGGAAGAAGCACCAGCACTTGTGCAGACTGCGGGCGAAGAGAAAAGCTCAGGAGGAGAACAGCGTGTATGTCAGCGGCTTCAAACCCGATACGTCTACCAGCGAGCTGTCTGAATATTTCCAGCAGTTCGGACCCGTGTCCGAGGTCATCATGGACAAGGAGAGGGTGTGTGTGAGAGATGCTGCAGTCATTAATATTGACAGTGTGTGTTTAGATGCTGTAAACAGTTCTGGGTCATGATTATAAATGATCCCAGTACTGATCCCTATGGGACGCCATGTGTGATTCCTATTTGTGTCTGTGTTTTTGTGCAGAGTCTGTATGCCATTGTAGAGTTTACAGAGAGCACGAGCACCGAGGCAGTGTTGGCTCAGCTGCAGCATCGTTTGGACGGACTGAAGCTCCGCGTAAAACCCAGAGAGAGAAAGGAGTTCAAGCTGGCCAGCAAGGGGAAGCACGACCGAACAAAACCTCACATCAGCCTGGAGAAGCTCAACCACGAGCTCTGCCTCATGTCTTCTGTAAGTACTTCTTTCTTCATCTCCCACCATCACCACAAACACTGCTGATAAAGACCCCCCCCCCCCCCATTCCCTCAGGTAAATGAGCAGATGCAGAAAATGGTGGAGATTTTCCAGCTGAGTGAGAATGACAGTAAAGCAAGGCAGCTTCTCATTCAGCTCCTGGAGGAGGTCTTCATCGAATTTCTACCAGGTCAGAATCCAAATGTGAGGTGTGTGTGTGTGCATGAGAGAGATAGAGCGCATGTAAATAACAAAAATGATCAAAGCACAATATTCCAGGATGTTCCTATGGTACACAATGCATATCACAATGTTTTAGAATATACCACCAGTAAAAGAAACTGGGGGCAAAAAAAACCCCAAAAATTTATTGGTTTGATGACGCATTTATTTCAGCTGCACAAAAGTAAGGCAACATTGAATATAAGCAAAGTTATAAAGTATTAAAATTAAATAAAAAAAATAATAATAAAAATTCACAAAAAATGTCACGATTGTTGATTTAATTGTTTTCAACAGTGTCATTAGTCTAAAGTTTGAATTTTAAAAACCTGTCATGTCGCCCATCAAACCTACAGAATGCTCTGCTTGCCTCTTGCTCTTCTGGCTCTTCTAAATGCCCTTGAATGTAAGGTCTGAATTTTGGATTTGAATCAAATCATGATGACTGTCAGGTAGACGGCAGGAGGTTATAGATTTACATAGATCGAGATTCACTGTGTGAGACAAAGAGATAGAAGGAAAAACAAAACACACATCCACTTATTAGTAATATGAATTATTGCAGATGAATAGTACAGTGTTTTTGTTCTATATACTTTTTATAATAATAAAAAAGAGAATCGATGCCCTGGGACATAACACTGCATTCAGAGATGGTTATAACATTTTATATGTGACCTAAACACTTAGAATAGATCTCACAGTGTGTTTGGTTGTATTGCTTCTCCCTGAATCAGCTCGTAAGCAAATGATTGGAGCCGAACTCATAATGTGACATTTGAGGCATCTAAACTGGTGAATTGTGCCCTGTTTTTATTTTACACCTCAACAGTCTAAGTAAATGTAAAACCCTGTTTAAATATGCTCAATGTGATGCATGACTGAAATTCAGTCAAACGTTTTATTTATTTTATACAGATTGTCAGATCGTTCCATTTGGCTCCTCTGTGAACACGTTCGGTTCCCACTCGTGTGACCTCGATCTCCTCTTGGACCTGGAGAACACCAAAGCCTTCCAGAATCGCACCAGGATGTTAGAGCAGGTTTGTGACCATGGCTCGTACACACACACACACACACACACACACACACACACACACACACACACTGAGGAACACTTGAGTACATTTCACTCTATTTAAAAAAAAACCCTGATACTTTATTTGACTCATTAATTGACTCAGAGAATTTTATGGAAAAGGAGCATACAAATAATTTCACATTGTTAGTACGTGTGATTATGGAGGTAAAAAGAGGTGCAGCAATTGATTTAAAAAGGGATTATATTTAAAGTTGAAATGCAAAAAGGCAATTAAAAGGGGTCTACATTTTAGTTAAAAATTAATAAAGTTAATAAAAGTTAAACATAAAAATGCATTAAAACAGTATTATTTTCCTCCTCATTGACCAGCAGACGCCCGAGAACCAGTCAGAGGATGGACAGTCAGAAGACATCCTGTCCGACATCAACCTGGCCACGGCTTCCCCCGCGGAGCTGCTGGAGCTGGTGGCGGCCATTTTGAGAAAGTGCACACCTGGAGTGCATAAGATCCAGACAGTGAGCAGCGCACGCCTCCCAGTGGTCAAGTTCAGCCATCGGCAGCTCAACCTGCAGGGAGACATCACCATCAACAACAGGTACAGCAAAACTCATCGTCATTGCTTATTTTATTCAAGCTGGAATAAAGGTGTAAAAAAGGAGTTAGTCGTAATGCTGTTTTGCTGACGACAGGCTGGCGGTCAGAAACACGCGATTCCTGCAGCTCTGCTCGGGGCTGGACTCCAGAGTGCGCCCTCTCGTCTATACTGTACGATTCTGGGCCAAGCAGAAACAAATTGCAGGTACGGCATCAGAGTTCTTGTCCGATTGCATCATAAATAGGACAGGTTGTATCCCCTGACTCTGATTTCTTTATTTCTCCACTGTGACCAGAAGATGACAGCAGAGCTTTAGCTTTTAGTCACCAACCAGCCACTGTGACTTATCTTAACAATATAGAGTGTTCTTTATAAGAGGCAGGCTTTCTGTGGGACAGGTGAATAATAACAATAATGATAAAAAGTAGATAAAACGATAAGTAAATAAAGTTAATCACATTTTATAGGCATTAAGAGTTTCATTTAAAATTCAAATAAAGTCAGCAGAGTAAAATATAATGTTTTGGGACTTATTTTCCGCACCATAAGGCGCACCGGATTATAAGACGCAGTCTCAATTGCGGGGTCTATTTCTGTACTTAACCCATACATAAGGCGCACTGTATTATAAGGCACATGCTAAAACATACGGTCTACAAAAAAAAGCTAACGGAAGCAAAACAGTGAGTTTAGTTAAACTTTATTCTACTATTTAACAACACACACACAGATAATCCATCAAAGTCCTCACCTACCGGAGGCGTGGCGGAGGTAAGCGTACGTACTGTACGTATTACAGAATGTTCTCTGATTGGTTTATCGCTGCCAGCGTACGTAGTGTACGTCCCTGTGTCAGCGGGAAATGGTCCGACAGTCAATCAAGCGGAGCGCTTACCAAAGTCACACAACATTTTTACAGGTTTTGGAACTCAGTGCACACAGGCGCACTGGATTATTAGGCGCATGGCTGATTTGTGAGAAAATTTAAGGCTCTTAGGTGCGCCTTATAGTGCGGAAAATACGGCACTAAAATATAACAGGAGAATATTATACATTAAAACAATTAATAGAAAATATTATAGCAAAATGAATAAACATTGTAAACGTTTAAACAATACTGATGCATTTTGACCTAAAACGGAAAAAGATTCCAATGGGGTGCCAAAACTTTTAAATCAGCGCGTTTAATTGAGGCAACTTGGACAAACTGGTGGTTAAATCATTTTAGAAACAGAAACCAGCTCAATAAGATGTGGTTGATGGTGTCGATGTAACTTTTCTTTCTCCATGTCCGCTTTTATTGTTCGCATTGTGAATTCTGTTTTTTTGCACAGGAAATCCGTCTGGCGGGGGGCCACTGCTGAACAACTACGCACTGACGCTGCTGGTCTTATTCTACCTGCAGACAATCAGTCCACCTGTACTGCCTTCTGTGGAGCAGCTCAAGAACATGGCATGTACGTACACCTGGGCTTATTTTGTGTTGTACTGTAAAAATGTCTGGTAGGAATAAAAAGAAACACAAAGTACAGTAACTGTTAGACCTCAGGTGTAGCTCCAAACGTAATTACAGTGCTATACAAGAGTCAGACTAGCAGGGTTGGGAACCGAGAACCGGTTCTGGTTTTTTAACAGGAACCGGAACCGTGAGGAATTTTTACGTTTCGGTTCCAAACGTGGTTCGGATGAGATGACGGGCAAAGCACTGGGAGCGGTCACTTTAAATAGCCACGTCTTACCTCATGAATATTAATTGTTTACACTGTTTGCAGTCACGCAACCAAATGCGCAGCTTACCACAGAAATCAGTCACTCGCGCTGCTGTGCTGAGGTTCGCTTTGTGTTAAACATGTCTAAAAAAAAAAAAAAAGTCTAAAGTGTGGATACATTTCCAAAGCTACAACAATGAAGCAAAGCACACCCCCCACACCCCCTCTGAGAGGGTTTTCTCCACAGCTGGAGATACAATAAGCCAGGAAAGGTCTTGTCTTCTCCCAGAGAAAGCAGACACGTTCTGTTTTGTTACGTTGTAATTCTGGATGTTAAATTTGATGTTGGATTTATTTACATTTAAATTGAAATGCTCTGTTTAAAATATTTAAAGAGTGATTAATAAACACAAATGGAATTGTTTAAGTATTGTGCATTATTTTTCACATTTCTTTTATTATGGAATCGGAATCAGAACCCGGAAATGCCTTTTGATACCCAACCCTACACACTAGTGTCACACACTTGTGGTGGAGTTTAATTAAAGCAGAGAGCGTGTCGTAATTACACACAATTCATTTTTTTTTGTCATGACTTGGGTTGTATAGGTGAGGAGGAGGAATGTGTCATTGACGGATGGGACTGCACCTTCCCTAGTCAGCCGATCGGCGTGCCTCCTAGTAAAAACACAGACGACCTGTGTAAGTATCGTGATATTTAGATACTGGAAATCAACCTGTTTTTGTAGAGAAGTGCACAAAAAAGATTAAAGCATAGAAAGCCATTTCATATGCACCTTTAACCTCAACAACATAACAGCAACATTCAATTCTTTTTAACAGGCTTACTTCGATATTCCTTGGAAAGAAATAAGCTCTGAAATAATAATTCTCAGGTTTAAAGGTATAAAGTGAGACCGGGATCCCACCAAGGCCAACAAAAACTAACCAGACAGCAGGAACTAAATGAGACAGAAATGAGCTCCATAGGACAATGAAAGTTGTCTTATCTTATCCGGAAAGGGCCGGTGTGGGTGCAGGTTTTCATTCCAACCAAGCAGAAGCCACACCAGAGGCTACTGAAAGCCAAGAACAACTGATTAAACAGGTGGAATCAGGTGTGGCTTCTGATTGGTTAGAATAAAAACCTGGACCCACACCAGCCCTTTGTGGATAAGATCGGACACCACTGCTGTAGTCACTAATCACATGCAGCAGGTTGCTAGCTGTTGGTAAATGTTTTATCTTGGTCAGGGTAGCTGGGGTATAAATGGCCGATTTGTCATATTTTGATTAGTAGAACAATGTAAAACTTTTAGAAAATATTTGTTTGAAGGGACAGGATTCAGGATTGGATGAGATTAATGAAATGTACTGTGTAGTGGGTGGGGTTGGTCAGAATATCTGCAGGAGCGGGTGGGATAGATCAGAGGTCTATTAGAAAGGTGTGGGATTGGTAGTAAGGTCAGGAAGAGGGAGGGTTGGACAGAATAGCTTAGGGAGTGGCAGAATTGGTCAGAACTTTGCTGGTGGATATGACGGGGTTTTCTCGTGTAAGCACTCGTACGAACCATTCCTTCAGGAGTGGAATGAGTTAAACAGAATTGGTTGGGCAGCAGGAAGGATTAGTCAGACTTAGTTTGAGAATGGGTCTGATTGGTCAGAATTCTTTCAGGAGTGGGGGAGTGGTCAGAACCTGTGAAGTATCTCAATTAATTCAGGAGTTTGTTAGATGCACCATCGTACACTTATGTGCTTGTTTAACATCCAATTCCAGGTTTAGTTTCCCCTTTGCTGATATAATAATAATAATCTATAGGAATATGTAGGATGTCCATGAAGATTTGTGTTCATTCAGCCACAAGAGTATTAGTGAGATTAAACACTGGACTGGGGTCTGGGGTGCATTTGGTGGTGTATTTTGTATCAAAGGTGTTCAGGGATTAAGGTAAGGGCCTGTGCAGGACACTCGAGTACCATGTCTTCATGTGATCTTTATGAAGTGTTTGGGCAATTGTGTGGTTCCAACAGTTTGGTTAAGAACCACATGGGTCTGAAGAGCAGGTGTCTGTATTTATTCGGCCCATGTAGGTGTAGGTCAGAGTGTCTCCGGGAGCAGACAAGATCAGTCTGAATTCCCCTACACACCTCTATTCTGGTCCACCAAGGATGATCTTTTCTGTAGGTTCTCCTGTTCTTTCCCAGTATCTCATTATCCGATTTCCCCTTTCTCCCTGTCAGGCACTTTACTTTTTGGTTTCTTTACCTACTTCTCCAAGTTTGATTTTCCTGGATCCGTGCTGTCTCTGAGAGCCGGGCGCATTCTTCCCATCACAGACTTTCTGAGCAGAGATGATATGTCTGATACTGCAGAGAACTTGGACAGTGCAAGGCAAAAACCAACTGAACACCCTAAACTTGGACCTGTTAACATCCTGGACCCATTTGAGTGCCACCATAATGTAGCTGGCAACCTTACCGAGCGAACACACAAGAACCTACGCAGGGAGTTCTGCGAAGCTGAGAAGTACTGCCGGAGCCAGCAGTACCAGCGCAAGTCATCCAAGGGCAAGTCCTGGGGGCTAGTTAAGCTTTTCGCACCACATGCAGAGGGTCCCTCCTGCTCACATGATGCATTAGAAAAAGTCCCGGAGATCAACATCCCATTCAGGGCAGCCATTTTGACACCTTCTTTCCGTGCAGAGCTGAGTTCAGCAGGAGAGGCATTCCGAGTCCTTTGGTTCAAAAAGGTCTGCTCCGCCTTGGAGGTGGTGTTCAATGACATTCTCAAGTGTACACTGTCAGACCATGTCGAGATCAGTCAAGATCAAACCGTCACCAAAGATGAGGAAATTAACAATAATCAGAGTCTTGACAATTCCAGCCATCAGCAAACAGTTCAGACTGGAATAAAGAGACCTTTGTCCATAGAGGAAGGTCCATCCTGCTCTTCTTCACCCCTGGAAAAGAGGATGAGACTGGAACCAACAACAAATTATCCAGAGGTGGCTCACTGGACCTGGACTCAGAAACACCCGGTGTGGGCTGGCCGAAGGAAGATCCGGAGAATTTTACTGAAAACAAGTGATGAGTCCTCCAAGCCTGAAGGGGGCTGCAGCAGCATTGAGAGCAGGGTGACCCAGTACATCATAGAGAATGACTCAAACCCAAAGGAGAAAGTGCAGTTCGGGGTGGATGCCGTTGTAGCCGGCAGTGACGAGTGCACGAAAGCGGTGCTTAAATTTAAAGCAACCGATGATCCTGCAGGACATTTTCAAGACTTCGTCCATTTTCTTGATACTTTCCTGCCCAAGATGGTGGATACATTGTTGGCGAAATCTGAATGATCATTTTGTTCTTTGACTGCCCTTCCTGCACATTTCATTTGTAATAAGTAGACTATTGGGTCTATTTGAATGTAGACACAATAATTAACAAATGTTTGATATAGTTTGGTTGTCGTCTGGCCTGTTTTTCCTTATTTGTACTCTGATTTTTTTTTTGTGATTATTCATTTCAAAGAAACAAATTGTTTTGATTTAAACTAGTTTGTTGTATATTTTGGTTTGTTTATTGTCAAAAAGAAAAGTTATAAGTGCAGGTTATTAAACGTGAAGCTATCAGGTTATGGTCTTCAGCTTCTGCTTTAGATGTGTGCTCCATTTATATCTAGTTATTTATTTATTTCTGAATGAATGCAAAAGGCCTGTTTCCATACATAATCTGCACCTGTCAACACTTTTAATCCATGTTTAACTCAATGAATCGTTTTGCTCAAGATCGAGGTTTAACTCACTGAATTCCTTTGGTTAAGACCAAGATTCGTTTCACTCTTAATTCATCAGATCAGTACATGACTCAGTGAATTGTTTCAGTTGTGGCCAAGATTCGCTCATTTCTTTCAGCAGGACAGTGTTTGATTTGCTAAATCCTTTCAGTTAGGACTTATAGCAGCTCCACTTTTTTTCAGTGAAACATTTTGGTTATGGACAAATTCTCTCGGTTCGTTCTGTCAGGATTTGACTCAGGTGAATCATTTCCATTCATGGATGAGATTCAGTCTGATGTTCAGGAGATCAGAGTTTGACTCAACAAATCAAAAAGCTTTCTCATTATTAAACTGGTTGGTAAATCCTTTCAGATAAGACTATGAATCTCTTCTTTCTTGTTTTGTGGATCACTTTTTGACTCCTTATGATCATGGATGAGATTTGTGTGAGTAAATTACTACACCCCTTAACTTGAGGGAGGAATGAATTTCGTCTATGATCATAAATGACTCCGTGATTCGTGGCTGACTCTTTCAGAGAGCGAGTGTGTGTGGTGCAAGTGCAGACAATAGTAATCTTTGTAGCACGTTAATAAAATAACAGTGATTATTAATTATTTGAAACGCCTCAAACGGTTTGGTTTCTGCCTTAAACTGCAGCATGATCAAGTCGAATGAATTCAAATGAATCGTTAAACTCAACCAAAATTGTGTCTCTATTCTATTACAGAATATAGAATGGATTTTAACTCAGTTGATTATCATCCCTTCTATGTTCTGTACAGATAATAAAATTGTCCTTTGTATTCCTAAATTCCTAAAATGGCGATTTTTGGATTCTTTGTTAATACCAGCAGTGGCTCGTGCTTTTACAGAACAACTTCCCAGCAAGATGAAGTAAAAGGTCAGCCTTCACCCGGTGCTGCTTGGCAGGAGATGTACGAGTGTCATTATGGATAAGGATGTGCAGTTTCCATACAGATGTAGTGTGCTCCAGACAGGCTCACCGATTAACATCAACTCATTTCGTTCGATCTGAGCTGACATGGATAGCTCGGGACTGCATTAGGATGTAGAGAGAAACCAGGACTGGGTGCTTCCCATCATTCTTCGGGGGTTATAAAGGATGCGCCGATCATTTCCATGTGATCTCATTCCTGAGCTAGCTATAAATATACACCACAAAGGGAAATATATATTTAATCTAAATTGAACAGATCTGAGTTTTGCCAGAACTCTATGCAGTGTTAACTCTGTGTTATACTCGGTGAAAGTTTATCTGTCGTCCAGCTTTTGAATTTGACCGTTAACGTTTCTCAACCCCAACACACGAGTTGCTTCAAACCAGGAATTGGGGCTCTTTTTAAAAATGGCTGCTGCCAATGTTTATTGGTCATATTAATTTTTCATGACCATTCAGATTAAGGCAAGCTCAGATAACCAAAATAGAGGACAAAAGTCAATATATCCAGTCTTGTGTTTAAATCGTTTAGTATAACCCTAAAGCCATACCTCAAGCTCACTAAAAACAAATATCTTTTGCTAGCCTGTTTTGCGCGATTTTAACATGCACGTTAATGAGATCCTGGATCGATCGGGCCATGTTAAAGTCACTCCCATGGCTATTAGCCATTGATGTCTCATTTATGCATGGTTAATGGCTTTCATTATGAAAGGTTGATGTGAAAGTTCAAAGGATGTTCCTCAAGGAGCATTACTGCTACAAGATCTCTCTCTGTGGACTGGTTTTGAAGTGAACGTTTTTGTGCCAAAAGATGTTAAGAATCTCATCTCACCACCAATAGTTCTCTTAAGTGGAGATAAATGTTCTAAACTTCTCCTTTAAAGCTACTGATATGAACTTGACATGTGGACTGCACTTTATTATAATTAAGCATGATTTTGCTATATTTAAACTTCACAAGTGTGTTATTAAAATGTAATATTTGTGCTCTTCATATATTTGTGAAATTTCCAAGAAAAAAAAAAACGTTTATAAAACTCATAACAAATCTTGAAAGACACCATATGCTATATATCAGTTGAATGGGCTTATTTTAGGGCACAAATCCATCCAGAAACATCTGAGACCATCTCATGCTACCCAGTGTAGCAGTGCGATCTGTAGATATTCATTAGATTAGATTAGATTCAACTTTATTGTCATTAGATATGTACAAGTACAAGGCAACGAAATGCAGTTTAGGTCTAACCAGAGTGCAATAGCAACAAGTGCAGGATATAGTGTTTTTACAAGATTTAAATAAAGTGGTAATATAGAAGTAATTTACAGATATGTGTGTATATGAACATAATATACAGATGGCTATAATTATAACTGAAATTTACAGAAGGATGTAACAAAATATGGCTATTACTATAAACAGTAATTTATAGATGTGTATGTACTATGAACGTAGTATGCAGATGAATATATATGTACTATAAACATAATATACAGATGAATATATATGTACTATGAACATAATATACAGATGAATATATATGTACTATGAACATAATATACAGATGAATATATATGTACTATGAACATAATATACAGATGAATATATATGTACTATGAACATAATATACAGATGAATATATATGTACTACGAATATAATATGCACATGGCTATTAGTATAAAATGAAATTTACAGACTGGTATGTGCTATAAACAAAATATATGGCTATTAATATAATATATTGCTGTTACTATAAACAGAAATCAGGTGGATATATTCAATGGTAAGGCAATGGTGAGCAGCCTTTATACATGTGTTGATGTTGGAGAAGAACACCTCTGGAAAACACCTCTGTGGAAGGCTGGAAGCATGTGGAGGTAAGTTTCACAAATTTGCTGACGTTAACCCTGATATATTTAACTAAATCATCCTGGCTTCTTTGCTAATATCAGATTAGACTAGCATTACTTTCAATAGCTATTGTAAACTGGCTAGAAGAAATATAGAAATATATTTAGATATTTATAGAATCTTTTTTACTTCAGATTAATTCATTTGCAATCTCTGTAGCTTTAGCAAAATAAATAAATAATATATATATATATATATATATATATATATATATATATATATATATATATATATATATATATATATATATATATATATAAAATGATCATGAAATGAAGTGGGGCACGGTGGTTTAGTGGTTAGCATGCTCGTCTCACACCTCCAGGGTCGGGGTTCGATTCCCTCCTCCGCATTGTGTGTGTGGAGTTTGCATGTTCTCCCTGTGCCTCGGGGGTTTCCTCCGGGTACTCCGGTTTCCTCCTCCGGTCCAAAGACATGCATGGTAGGTTGATTGGCATCTCTGGAAAATTGTCCGTAGTATGAGTGTGTGAGTGTGTGTGTGTGCCCTGCGATGGGTTGGCACTCTGTCCAGGGTGTTTCCTGCCTTGATGCCCGATGACGCCTGAGATAGGCACAGGCTCTCCATGACCCGAGGTAGTTCGGATAAAGCGGTAGAAAATGAATAAATGAATGATCATGAAATAACCTAAAAGTTTTTAAATTTTTTTTTATTTAAGTAAAGTAGTAAAGTTCTTTACCCCCACAAGAAACCAACGTTTCTTTACTTTTAACTAAAAATACAACAGAAATGAAAGCTTTTTTTGATTTCTGTGAAAACATTTGTTAAAATATTGTTGTGTTAAATATATTTTCAGCAAATTGTCAGTGTTTCATATTGCTGTTCAGCCATTTAATTACAAGACTTGTACGTTTAATTAAAGGTATCAAATACACCATGAGTCAGCTAGTCATGAGTCAGCCTTGCTAGCTCTCGAGAAGATTGGCACTGATATATGTGAAGTAAAGAAGGGTGTAACTCAGGTTATGAGTCTGTGCTCATGATTGCCTCAGATTCCTCAGTACTGGACATGTTGTGCATTCTGTGATTCTTTTCAGCTCTGCATGGTTTTAAAGAGTGATTATTTTGAGGTTTCATGTATTTTTTTGCCTTATTTTGATTTGCAGCTTCATAATTAGCTTAATGAGCAGGTGTTCGTAATAAAGTGGTTGTCAAGTGTATTTTGCTAATGTTCCTCCTTACTGCTGTCGTGTCATTTTCAGGGACAGTGTGAAATAGACACCGCTTGTTAGCGCTCAGCTAACATCAGGATCACATACTGCTCCTTTAATCTGTTCCCTCCCAGCAGTCACCTGATATTATTCCTCCTGCGACACAAACGAAAATGTTCTAAATCAGCAAAGCCTCAGCTGTGTTTGACACAGTGCTGTGACACTCTGGATGTCATCATGGCCCTCCTCTGTCTCTCTAGGGTAATAGACAGATAGACCCCTTCCCTCACTTAATGCGTTATTCATGACAAAATGCATCCTTATTTGGAATATTTTATTACCCTCATCCTTCCTCTGGGACTGTATTCTTTACTTGGTGTGTGTGTTCTTTATTCTGATCCCACACACCAGCAAAAGGCAAACAGGTCTCTGAAGCACTCTGCTCACATTAGTCGCCTCGTCCCGCGCTCCAGACAGCACGTGTGTTATCAGTGAGGCGCCCATAAAGATACAGGAGTTTAGGCCTCGTTCGAGTGAGCACGGTGCGGATCGCAACCATTATCGCTGCAATATAATGTGGCATGGAGAGGTTTTAAAGTGTGGTGAAGATGTTTGTCTTGCGTCTGGAGGATTAGCGTAGAACTCTCAAGTTTGCTCTCGCTCTGATTTTATTACATTTTGTGTTCAACCTCTGCATCCATGATCGACGTGATAGAGTAGCAAATCTCAATCGAACATTTATTAACCATTCCTACCATCACTCATCTCATCATGGCCATCATGTGTTTCCCTGTAGCTAAATTCCTACATCGTACATAACCAACTACCTGCTCCCTTTCCTTCTTTCTTTCTTTTTCAAAAAAAATAAATGTAACCTCCAGTAGATCCCTAATGAAAACTATAAATCACTCATGTCCGTCTCCACCGCTATGTTGTTCCAGCTCTAAACTCAGTAAAAAGAGCTAAAGGTGTGCTAATACATAAAGAAGCATACATACTGCATTTTTACACACCTTTAAGACATGAATTTTATTTCCCAGCAGAAGAAAGAGATTTTTTTCCTCTGAATTGAAACCATTTCTCTTTCGCTCCTCGATTCTTCGGTCCTTGTGATGGGCGGGGAATTGATTTTCCTTCCTGTCAGGCTGTTAAAAAATAAATGCTTTAGTAATTAAGGATGAATCAATAACAGTTTTTTTTTTTTCTCAGAACAAGTACATGGATTTTGGTCCTTGTCAATAATAGATACAGAAATTTGCTCCTGTTGATGTTTCCTTGATTTATTTAGAAGCTAGGAAAAGAAAACTTCTTGTACATTCAGATAGCTTTAGCTGGCTGAGAGCTAGCCATATTGCGAGCTGAGTTTTATGTGTAGGTTATTATATTGTTGGTGTGATTTGCATCCTGACTCGAGAATAAATTGTAGAACCTTAATGATTTGTCTCGATGCTCAGCGACGCTTATACTCACTTCACTACACCACATTTGCGAAAACCTTTGAAACAATAGTCACTTCTCAAGTATATACACTAAGCTTATGCCACACAGTAACATACATTATTAGATCTAATATGAGTAAATGGGAAAGTCATTAGTAGACCAAGGTTTCCAGTATCCAAATCTTCAGCTATCCAAAATTTCCAGTCCAGGACCTGAAACTACTCCATAATTAAAATAAAAAAAAGAACCACATTTGACTATAATGTCCACTTGCTTCTCCTTCCTTCCCTGAGCAGGGGGCAGCATGATTCCTTCCTCAATGGACCTATATTAATGCTTGTTGCAGTTCCTGTTTTGACCACTAAGTGCAACACCTAGAAAGCAGCTCACATGAGTTGAACACTAGAGTATTTGTTGAATAGGTAAAAAAAAAAAAAAAAAAAAATTTAATCGCTGAAAATATTTAAAATAATTTGCATTGTATGTTGCAGTTAGCAAGGATCAAAGCTTTAAATTAAATTTTCCTTGAGGTTGATTGATTGATTGATTGGCTTCAATCCTCAATCATGATGGAAAAAACCTAAGCTTATAGTCTGCCTTGGAGACTTTGCTACTTCACGCGGACGTTTACTTACCAAACACAACGCTCCAGCAGTTGTTTTTTTAGGAGTGCATTATCTCAGAGCGTGCTGTTTGTGGACTTGAGGGTTTGTTTTAGCTCTTATCTCTGCTGGCTTTCTCTATATTTACCCACGCCAATCGGCTGAAGTGGAGGATCCTCGTTCACTGTGTATGGGTTGGCTTTTATTGCACAGTGAACGGTGATGGCCATGGAGCTGGAGGAAACTGTGAGAGCTCAGCAAATGTTTATTTTTGGGCTGTGGAGGTGTACGGCGCTGTATGGAAAGGTCAACTTATGTTAACTTAGAGAATGTTGATAATTATGGTAAGACTGTTGACGGTTTCACATTCCGCTCAGCATATGGTCTGGGATTGGGGTAGAGTTTCCTTTGCTGGGATTAATTCAAGGTGAACACTGATTGAACTGCTATTAAAACTGGCAGGTCTTTAGCCAAGTGTTTAACTTTCAGCATTGATGGGCAGGTGTCTACAGGGGCACAAATTTGGACTATTAATGATGGATGGATGAGTGTTTTCCAGGCAGTGGGACGCCACTTAAAGGTCCAATACATCTGAAACATGAAAGAAGCCAGAGCTCACTGTCAACACTGCTGGCGCCGTCCTTATTCAACTGGAGATATGAACACGACAGTCTATGTGGACAGGGATGAATTATTGGTTTGGTAGGAAGAAGGGAAAAGATGGATGACGCAGGACATTTAGCATGATTATTGCTACAGGTCACTAAGGTGGAAGCTCCCAAAGCATTACCAAGGAGTTTTAGGTTATACAAAACTTAAATGAACTACACATCTGTCAAAGGTTTCATTCTCATATGAGCTGCTGAGCTGTTAAGCCCCCAGCTAGGAGCTTTAATTGCTTCATATTTCTACTAGTGCGTCAAACACTCAGAAATTGTTCTGAGGTATTGTTGGAAAATGTTTAGGGAACAGCATCTCCATCTCCATAAGCTGACCAGAATCACAGATTGGTTTACCGCTTGGAACACGCGACATTCTTGTTCATCGTGTCAAAAGATCTCCAGCATGCTGATTTAACTGCTCCTGAAGTACACAAGGTTCCACTTTTTCAATGTCTTTTATGAAACGCCTCTAAATAAAAAGTAGAATATGTCCTTTGGTCTAACGACTTTAACATCTGTATGCAGAATTTGTACATTCTTCTTTCATCATGCAAAAGTAAACCCTATATGTAAAAACACAATTACCTGCCAAAATCATTGTTTCAAAAGTCAAATGAATTTTCCTCTGGATTCATTTCAAGAGTAAAAGAAATGTAGGACTTCTGTAGGAAATGTTGTCACAGTACCATTCTGTATCATTTACAGAGAATATGATATTTAAACTTTTGTCTATTTTTTGTTTTTAAAAATCAACCATTTGTGAAAATAATTTGAACCGATTCAAAATTCTCATCTTATACCATTGTGTGTTTTTTTTGGGGTTTTTTTTAAACAGGCAAAAGGAATTTTTAGAAATTATTTTGGTATGCTGCTTGGCCTCTTGATGATAATTAATAATAACATTAATAATTAACTGCATGATTTTTTTAATTAAAATAAAATTTAGATCTAAAATAAAAGGTAATGTCTTTCTGTGAGAGCTGTACTCATGTTCACACACAGGAATGGAAGAGGACTTGGTCTGAATTCGTGTTGTGACATCACACGATATGTCTTGTCCTAAATCTGTGGAAAAATTTGCAGAAATGTTTGAAAATTGCAATTTCTCTGAATACTATGGAGTTCATTTCTGCAATCGCAAAACCATTGAGTCCTGGAAGAGTGATAGAAATGCATTTGGATCAATAATTTCTTTAAAAGCAGGTCAGATGTCAACAATTGATCTTTTTACCCAATCAAACCAAAATCAATTGTTTAAAAATAAATAACTAAATAAATAAATCCTAAACATTTGAAATTAAAAATGAAGTTTTGCATAGAATTATTCTTCATTTTGATTCATTTTATTGTTAATTGTTTGATGTTAATTATTATAAATTTGAACTGTTCTTAATACATTTGTTTTTGTTCCATGGACGACCACTTCATAGAAAGATCATACTTCTCTTCCATTAAGAATATTTTCTTAATATTATGTAAAATTGTTCAAACATTTTGAAAGAAATTTAATTAATAATTGTTTTAAACATACTATATATATTTTTAAAACTTGTTTCTTTAAATTAACATGAAACAGTCCAAATGTCAACAGGTGACCTTCACACCATTATAAAATAATTCTTTAAATGACATTTGATCCATTAAGAGATCAATCAGACCACTAAGTAAAGCCTTTAATTTAATATAAGGTGTTTGGTTTTTTCTGTTGTTGGAAGAAACAGTTCAGCTCTTTCACAGCGATCCTCACAGTCATTTCATCCTGAACGTATTTAAACTGATGAAAGTGCCTTAGCACTTAACCTTTTTTTCTGCTTATAAAAAAATGTTTAAATACGTAATAGGCCTAAAATGCCATTTGCGTTTGCGTTTTTTTGTCTCTTTGTTGACTCAGAGATTGTAAATGGACAGAGATGAGGGTGGAGTGTTTCCTTCTTCCCTTCCCTCCCTGCCTGTATATAAGCAGCTGCGTTCGAGAAGGCAGGAGAAACGAAAGCATCGTTTGAGCTGCACCTCTGCTTCGACCCTCACCTGCACTACACAGTGAGTCATTCTCTTTCTTCTTCATCTGTGACTCAGGGTTCTGGGGTTTTCAGGTCATTTCCAAATTTCTTTTCATTTGCTTCCTTTAGTGTTTCCTGGCTGTTGATGAAATTTCCTCTAACTGCTGCTCTGTCAGTAGTATTGTTTCTATTGTAACAGCTCATTAACAGGGATTTGTTGCTTATGGCAATGTTTTCTGTAAGCTGATGTTTGTATAACATTTATGTAAGGAGTCTCCAGTGTCAGTGGAGACTTTCCACAGTCTTCCAGACAGAGGAGTTTTGCGTTTCGAGCTGCTCTTCTTTAGGTCCTCTAGATCTCTTTCAGATCTTAAAATGGAATAAAAATCAAAACGTTTTGAAAACGTGCCAGTGGGCATTTAACATCACATCACTGCAGTACTGTAGAAGTCGGTATGTTCAGCAGTTGTACTAGAAATTAAACTGTCTGTAGGACTGATTTTACTGAATTACACTACAAATTTCAAAAAGTTTACAAAATAATAAATCTAATCTAATAAATCTTAAAAAATATATATTATGGTTTGTCTATTAAGATATAATACATTTTTGATTAACTAGCATTTTTCCTTTTAAAAGGATTTTTTTGTAATACTTTTAAATGTTTTTAGTTTCATCATTATAAAATTCAGGTGTTGTTTTAGGCACTCACTGATAATGGAACCAAGAATGGTTTTGAACACCATCTCAATTCTTTAAATCAATGACAGGAATTCACGGTTTTATCACTTGATTCACCTCTTCGATGAAAGTTGATTCTTTTGGTTCCAGACAACTTATTGCTATTTTTTTCTAAAATTTTTATTTATTTATTTCCTAAACATTTGCTGTAATTTGCTGAAATTACCTGAATCATCGTTACTGACAATAGATGAGTGAATGAATGAATAAATTCTAACAGTTCCTAACAATTACAGTTTCAGAGAGTCAGAAAGTAAAAATCAGAGAGTCGACTTAATCCGTAGCATTCGTGTCATTACGTTAGAATTTTTGTTGTTATCAAACTGCACTGATAAATCGGATCCTTACCTTGGAAAACCATTGTGATGTTTCAAAGAAATCTTATATAGAGAATAGAGACTATTGAGGATTACAGGGAGAATTAAACACCTAGAGTTGACACTGTTGATATAAGTTTAGCATTTTATAAAATGTATGTTATGCAATGCGATGTGAAATTTAATTTAAAATATGCTAGCTGGATGGGAGAATATAGCATGCTAGCTGCTGTCGAGTCTACGATTTACCTTGTCATTGTCTCCCTCTGTCCCACTTAGACTCAGCTGACACCATGAGGTCTTGTTTGGTGCCCATAGCCGTGGTGCTGTGTGTCCTGGTGTGTATGGCTGAGGCATATCCTCCCAAACCTGAACCTCCGGCGGGAGACGCGGGGCCCGAAGAGCTGGCCAAGTACCACACGGCACTGCGCCACTACATCAACCTGATCACCAGGCAAAGGTGAGCCGTTACACCGTTATCCCTCTATAATATTTATGTATAATATATAGAATTCATGCCACAGGAAGTTTCTAACAATTTGAATTTTTTTTTGTTAAAAAATGAATGATGCATTATACTTTTTATTGATTTATAGTTATATTTAATGGTCCGTGAAACAATTCCTGTTCTCACTGACCGACACAAAGCACTGACACTGGAGACTCCTTCCATACGTTACATAAACACATTTCACCACACATGTTAAAAGCTGTTACTGTTTTAAAAAACACAATCAGATTTGAGAACAAAACAATTCTGTGGTGCAAATGTATGTAAAAGATCGAGTGGAATGTTGTGTACACACTTCAGCTTCATTTACTCTCCTTCACACAGATTTAACCTCCAGGAGCTATTAAGTGGGCTGAACTTGTCGCATTTATCAGAATTTTACACACACACACACACACACACACACACACACACACACACACACACACACACACACACACACACACACACACACACACACACACACACACACACACACACACACACACACACACACACACTGTTATTTACCATTGAGCCCCACTGAGGTGTCTTTTTATCCTCTGACATAGAAAGCAGTTAATTATCATTATTTTCTTTTCCCATTTATTCTTTTTTCTTTTCTTTTTATATTCTTCTCTTCACTTTTCCTTTTTTACTGGCTTCTAATTAATTCTTTGTGTTTCTTGCTCTATATCCCTCTCCCTTACTTCTCTATCTCCCCATTTCATGCCTTCTCCTTCCATGCCCCTTCTCTTTCTTTCTTTCTTTCTTTCTTTCTTTCTTTCTTTCTTTCTTTCTTTCTTTCTTTCTTTCTTTCTTTCTTTCTTTCTTTCTTGCTCTGATTCCCCTTTCATATTCCGTCTTTCCACCGTCACTTTCCTCTCTCTCTCTCTCTCTCTCTCTCTCTCTCTCTCTCTCTCTCTCTCTCTCTCTCTCTCTCTCAGATATGGGAAGAGATCCTCTCCAGAGGTAGAGATGGCTGAGCTGCTCTTCGGAGGTGATGAACAGGACGTGAGGCCACGGTGAGAGATAATAAACATTACTAATCACATGCTAATGATCAGATTACTTGTGTCTCTCACTCAGAGTCTGACTCTCATTCTATGTTTCTTCCAGAATGGACAGAATGGATGATGGTTTGGTCTGGTAATTGTCTCTCACTGCATTCCTGCACTTGTCATCATTCCATCTTTCTTCATCCTTTTCTCTCTCCACCATCTCTCTGGAGGATAAACCAACCAGCCAAAGCAGCATCAAACTATTGGCACACGTAACTCTCTCTTTCTTTCTGTTTCCCATTCTCTTTCTTTTAGATTGAATCTCACGCTGTTTTAAAGTTTTCTGTGAAGCGGCAATTGTAAATAATTTGTTACTCACCCAATTGTGAATAATAAAGAACGTCTAAATGTGAAAATGTGTGATGGATGTTTCCACTTTGTACAGTTCTTTTAGCACACATCTGTAGGTTGATATCACCTGAGTCATGAAAAGTAATCAAATGAGCAACAGATGATAAATAAGACTCACAGAAGATGACTAACATAAACAAAAGGCTTCTTGAAAGCTTTCCTGAGTGCTATTTCATTATTTTGCGACTAGATGGCAGTATTAAACAGTTGTCTTTACTTTAACTACGTTAAATCACAGATTTCTACACTACATAACTGCCAAGTATTTATTTTTTAACCTAATTTCCCTTTGTTGACTTTTTATTGGGTATTTAATGAACCGTGTATGTAAAGTCCTATTGTATGTGCTAATTTTCATGCTAAGTAGTTTTAGACAGTATTTCAGACATAACAATTTTGACCTTCTATAAACAATAGTGGACAATTTGTGCATTGAACACAGGGTTGCTAAGCAACTATACATGGACGTCAAGCACAAACTAGCTAATCAGTGAATCTTATCATTTAAGTCAATGTTTACATTTTCTATAAAGACATTGGAATTGAGCCAGAATTGAATTTATGTCAAACTTTCAGAAATATCAATATTTTCCTCACATATGTTGGTAAATTGCTTAGAAAAGATTCAATATGTAAAAAATTGCAGCGTAATTACTCTTAGCAAAGAGGGCTATCTGAACTGAAGTTTCATTTATCTCAGGTCTGGACTGTTAAGACCTAGTTTCCAATAGATCTAGCAACCAAATAAGTCTATACCAAAAAAAAAAAACAAAAACAAACCAACCACCTTACAACAACGTAAACAAATCTTTCTGATGTTTGATATTTAATTGTAATTTACTTTCAGTCACAATTAACTGAAGTGGTAATTGTTTGTTTAGCGCTCGGCTAGGCTTATATGAATAATAAAACAACAGTTAGCTTATGAGCTAAGTGTTAGTTATCAGTATATACAAATGTAGCATCAAAAAAATTTATTTGTTTTGGCAAAGGAAAACATTTCCTAATTGTGCCCATGCTGGTATATTTAACGGTGGCTTAAAATCTGTTGGTCAAACATTGATCCTGTGAAAAAATTGTTTCATTTTGTCGTAAATTGTCGTAAGTGATCATTAGATCAGTGTCAGCATGTGGATTTAAACATGGCTGATAATTTGTCAGCCCTGGTGACCAAACAGGCTATAGTATGTTAGGCAAATGTTGGCACCCACTCCTAATGGATGGTGTGGGCTAACACTAGGCTGACATTAGTTTGCTACCTGGCTAATGAATAATGTTTAAACTCTGTAAATAACAAAGTTGTTAAAGTTCACGTGTGATAAATGGCCAGATATATAAAACCGTTGGTCCTTTTTGAAACATATAAGCTACAACAACAGTGGCTTAGGTAAGTTTTCCAAAGTAAATATGTGATCAATGATATGTTCAGATTTTCTGTAGGAAGAAAGTTTAATTTAATGCTTATTTATATTTAGAGTCTGCAATGTCAGGGTTTTATAACATTTTAATAAATGGTTTTGACATAAAGATTTATTTCTATGTAGTTTCTCAGTAACCTGACAAGGCTGGTAAGAGACCTTGTGATAGTGATAACAGGAACTAACTTCAACACCGATAAATTGCTGTGATATGTAGAATAAAACACTTTAGAACAAGCTGTTAAAGGAAAATACATGAGTTCAAGCTGGTATCACAATCATTCATCACACCATTCCAGCCTTCCTGAAAGCAAGCTCCATGTGTTTTTGCTTACTCATGGGATTCAAATGTCCCATGTCTCTGATATTGACACAACTGTGGTTTATTGCTGATGGGACTGATACACATAACATATACATAAGAATATAAACAGGATAAGCAAATATATCTTGAAACTGTAATAAATTTCAGATGCTTAAGTAAGCCCAAGGTAAACATGATTTGTTTTTTATCTTAAAAGAAAAAAAATATAGAGAGAGATTAACATTAGCATCTTTTTTAGCATTTCTCATACAACAAAAATGCATGAATTCAACAAACGCTTTAATTAAACGCTGTACTCTACAACCTGCGGGTTATTATGCGCAGTGTTGCTTAAAACGGCAATGCGCATGAGCGTGACTCTGAAATCTGCAGAAGACGGGCAGGTGGGCAGGTGGGCCCGGCACTTCAGTGCATGTCCGCTTTAAGAGCTCAGCAGCGCGCTGACCAAATGGATCACTCTAGATTCAGTGGGAGCTGATTGGACTATCGTTCTTCTTCAATATATTTGCCTGTTTGTTTTCTATTAACGTCGTCTCTTAGTGTATTTACAGTTCTATATCAGGGCTTAGGAAGGTGGTTGTGTTGGAAAGCAGTCACCAATCTGGCAGATACGTAATCTAACACTGGAGGACAGCAGCAATACGGGTAGGTCTTAATAAACGCTATGGGGAGGCTTTATTATTGTAAAATACATCTTTTATTACATCTGTATTCATGCCAACGGTGATAATACGTAAGAGATCATGCATGCGTACTGCAATAACCACGTTCTCGTTCCAAACTGCTAGAATAAATAGTACTCCGCAATAGGTCATAGGACATACGCGGTAGTATGCGGTTAGAGATCGAGCCGTGGTTGTCAGGGGGCGTGGCCTGTTGTCTAGGCGATCACAGATCCCGTTGGTGGTGTGTAGAGCACGAGCGTCACTTAGCTAATCAACGTTAATGTTCACAATAACGGTTATATTTATACTAATTATACTATTATGCTAATATTAAATTAATACTCAGTTTCTTGTAAGATGTCAGAGATTTCTGGTTTACTGACTCGTGAGGTGAATTAACCATCTGGCTAAAAGAACATTGTGAATATTTAGTGATCAGGTATCAGGTTATTATTGTTATTGTTGTTGTTGTTGTTATTACTTATTATTATAGCTTTAATAACAAACAGCTACATAGCAGCCTTCAGAAATCCAGATGTAGTTTTAGATTGTGGATGACCAAGCCAGAGGTGAGAGTAATGAGGAAAAACTCCATAAGAAATGTATCCTATTTTCTTCTGGGTTAGACCAGATAGTGGGATTATTAATAGTGTATATAGGTGTAAAAGAGCAAAGTGTAAAGACAAACAGTACTGAGTGTGTTTACAGGATGTTCAGTAGCAGAATATTGTGAATAAGAGTCTTGGGATGCTTAAGAGCAGCTTAGCAACAGATCTACAGTATCCACATGAGATTATCCATTGAAGAAATGCGAGGCATGGATCTAAACTCTGTGTGTGTGTGTGTGTGTGTGTGTGAGAGAGAGAGAGAGAGAGTTCCTATCAGTCGAAACAACAAGGACATTCAAATACACTTATTCATGTACTGCTGAGTCTGGACATCATCTGTGACCTTCATCACACTGTTAATGTTCTTGTGATATTGAACTGTTGCCGAGCTGATCCCAGAATGATGTACTGTGTCCTTTGAACATCTTTATTAATCATGTAGACTATCAAGAGTTTATATATTTTTTAAATTAGTATGTCACGTAAATCGTTGTTGTTTTCTTTTTGTTTTCTTTTTGTATTATTCATGTCAAATAGAATATTTATTTATTAATCACATCAAATAGACTGGTTGTTAAAATTAGTCAGGATAAATAGAGCGGTTTTGTTGTTATTCACGCATTGGGGCATTTTTTTAATTAGATACTTCAAATAGAATGGTTTATTTTAATAATTATGCCAAATAGAGCGTTTTTTTAGTAGTCACGTCAAATATAAAAATTTTTTAGTCGTCACGTCAAATGGAGCATTTTTTTTAAACTTTAAAAAAAAACGATTTTTAAAAATTAGCCACGTCAGTTAAAGCATTTGTTTTAAATTAGTCGTGTCAAATAGAGAATTTATTTTATTAGTCACATCAAATAGAGCATTTTTTTATTTAAAATTAGTCATGTCAATTAGAGCGTTTTTTAATTAGTCACATCAAATAATGTGTTTTTTATTGTTTACTTCAAATACTGCATTGTTTTATTAGTCACAAAAAAGTTTTTTTTTAAAATTAGTAACATGTACAGTGTTTTTGCTGGTCAAGTAGAGCATCAATTAGAGCTTTTTTTTTTTACTAGTCATGTCAATTATTCTCAATATAATATTTTAAAAAAATCACCTTAAATAAAGCATTTTAATTAGTCACCTCAAGTAGAGCATTTTTTAAAATAATAATAATAATAATAATAATAATAATAATAATAATAATAATAGTTATAATAATAATAATAATAATAATAATAAACTTTTATTTTGTATAGCACCTTTAAAAGTAGCATATCAAAGCGCTTGACATAAAAAGATGATTTTATTATTAGTCACGTCAAGTAAAGCATTTCTTTAAATTAGTCCCATCAAGTTAAAGGATTTTCTTTTATTAGTCATGCCATGTAGAGCATTTTTATTAGTCATCTTAAGCAGAAGGTTTTTATTAGTCATATACAGTGTTTTTTTTTCACATCAGGAAAAGTGTTTTTATTATTCATGTAGACCAGAGAGTTTAGAAGTCACATCAACTAAAAATAAAATTAAGCAGTAAAAAAAGCGATAAATATAACCATTAAAAGACAAAATCACAGTCAGGAAAAAACGTAAGCTGTTTCACAATCTCGGAGCTGCATCAGAAAAGTCCCAGTCACAGTGAACGTCATCCGAGTCCGAGCACGGAGGAGGAATTAAAAGTAGATGATTAGAAGATCTCAAAAGTCTGGATGTGTTTTGAAGACAGGTGAGGTCAGAGATTTAAAAAAATAAGAAACCCTTGAACTCTGTTCTATACTCGACTAGCAGTCACTGACTGGAAGCCTGGACAGAAGTGATGTCTTCCCTCTTTTTGGTGCTGGTCAGAAGTTAGACGTCGAGCAGTTGTGTTTCAGACCAGTTAAAGAAGCCAGTTCTGTGTAGAAGGAACTGTGTTAATCAACCCGAGACGGAATGTAAGTATGCATCACATTCTTCAGGTTATTAAATGAAATGATATATTTGGCTACAGATCTTCTGTATGACTGAATATAAAGACTTGTGTTATTTTATGGTAACATTTATTTTAATGTCATGTAGGTATTTTTTATTGAATCAGCTCAAGCAGAGCGTTTTATTAGTCACGTGAAGTAGAACATTTTCATTAGTCCTGTCAGAGGAGAGTGTTTTGGTTAGTCACTTGAAGTAGAATGTTTTATTACTGATGTCAAGCAGAACGATTGTATTAGTCACGTCATCAGCTTTTTTTTTTAAATCACGTCACAAGCATTTTGTTAGTCACATTAAGCAGAGTGGTTTCAATAGACGCACATGTTTTTATAAGTCACATAATATAGAAATCTGTTTATTAGTAACATAAGTGTGATATCCGTATAAACCCTACACATAATAAGCCTTATTAATTATATATGATATTAGAATCTTTTTATAAAAAATAATACAATACACAGATGAAGAGACTGTAAGTTAGTTCATTCAACCCCCCGCCTACTCATTCATAAACATGATCCTACCCGGAACCTCTGGGGTTGTTACCATGGAAACCAGCATGGTCCGAGGGGAAATAAGTAACTGGCTATTTTGGGTCTTGATTTGGTTACTGATAAACTTGACTTAGCTTTTGTGTTATCCTGATAGAGATGAAGCAGCATATCAAGCTTCGAAACGAATTAAAATCACGGGAATTAAGAATTCTCTTCTCATCGCTGACCCCTACAGTGGAGGCTAATTGATGCATGAGGGTCAAATTAGCTTGAAGCTGTGTGTGTGTGTGTGTGTGTGTGTGTGTGTGTGTGTGTGTGTGTGTGTGTGTGTGTATTTCCACCTATGAGCTCAACCACACAGCTTTCTGACGTTCAACGTTAACACCTTCCTCTCATTAATATTCATGAACACAGGTGAACAATTAATCCAGCTGTAGCCTGCAGGACCAATCAGGGTCAGAATTAGCATAAAACTTTCAGACTTTTTTAAAATATCGGTTGTCGACCTTCAGTGTGAAGAGCACAATATTAGAAAACGATTACCTTTTGTTAATTATTAAACGGTCGTTGTTAACGTCTGCTCACGGAATTGAACAAAGTAGCGACAAGACATGTTTTAACTCTCTGCTGTTAAATAATAATGCTGACTTATAATTATTTGATGCCCTTTCTCTAGTTGCCATGGCGAAAAGCGGGAGAAGAAAGTGAATGGGGTAGAAAAGAAGGGGGGCGTGTTATGGTTGTCTTGGATACAGCCGTTTTCCCCTGTGATGTAATGAGGAAGTGGACCTGTGGGAGAGGGGAGGCTATTCTTAGGACGGCATTCGGGTGATTGTGGACACGCTGTGTTTAGTGCGTTTCAGGAATACTGATGTTACGTGACTTTAGGGCAATCCAAAGCTTCCCAGAACTTAACAGTTACCGAGCAGGTCTATTTCCTGTGACTTGGCATCTCTCAAACCAAAATGACTCGCTGAGACTCGCACATTCTCTTATTGTAATCTTCAAACTCAAGGTCTGCGTCTGATATGTCAGATGCCTCCATGCTGAATCTGACTTTGATTGGTCCAGCAGACTACAGCTGGATTAATTATTAGTCTGAATAAAAACGAGAAGCTGTTACTTCTGTCCTTATAGGTGGAAAGATGGCTGATGTAATCCTGATGTTTTTGACGTCCTGACATTAAATCAAGCTATGTTAAAAAGTAACTGTACACTGTCAACCAGAAAAGCAATGTCACTTCCTGTGGTCATAAATGTTCATCAATGTACACACAGCAGCACATGTCAACCCTGTTCCCTACCCTGAGGTCTACCCTGTAATCACACACGTGTACATAACTACATGCCTCCTCTGCAATCATAGACACATACACTCCACACACACAGCTGTGTTATGCTGATTTCTGGGCAATGTGCCACAACAGGAAGCCTGATTTCACAGCATCCACAAACGGAGAAGATCATTCGAAGAGATAGAGAGAGAGAGTTTGCTGTCTTGGTTTGATTACGTTATGAAGATTTAAAATCTCAGTGCTTTACAGTTTCATCTCTTCCAGTTAATAAAGCACACAGACAGAACATCTAGCTCGTAGAGCAGTTCATTTTGTAGGCATCCCGTGTCAGCATCAATTAAACATAAAAAGGTCTGAAATTAAATTTTTTTGCGACTTTGCATCACACTGCTGTAGTTTTCTGACCATATTCAACATTGTAATTGTAAATGGTTGATTGCTGTTGTGTAGAATTGTAGATGTTAATGAATAATCCTGATGCTTGATGGGATACAATCATTGGCTGACAGAGAGAGAGAGAGAGAGAGAGAGAGAGAGAGAGAGAGAGAGAGAGAGAGAGAGAGTGAATAGGGACAGAGGAAGAGAGAGAGACTGAAATACAGTAGATACTTAGATAGAAAGAGTGAGTGAGAGAGAGAGGGAGAGAACGTAATGTAGTGGTAAAGTGAGGTAAACAGAAGTGCTGTGAAGACATTGTCCACTTTATTCAATTCAAACCTGAATGAATGAATCATATACAAAGCGACTCGGGAATCATTTAGTACAAAAAAGTTTCTCCGAACAGAAGCAGGTTGGAAATGAGATCTTAAGGATTCAAAGCGGACTTTAGAATACCATTTTTGTGGTTCATTTAAAGCGACAAGCATTTCTATCAGAGAAAAATCAAATTATAATCACTGTGGCTGTTAATCGATTTATGACATGCCTTATGGAGATTTAAGCAAAGTCTGTGCCTCAGTTTGTGGTGATACACTGAGGGAAACAGTCTGTTTGTATGCACAGTCAGTGTTTAAAAGCTTCTCTCAGGTCTGTTATGGTTCTGTGTATTCACACTTCAGTCACGAAGCTAGTATAAGCTGTAATTAAGGTCCTGTGCCTTCAGATCTGTTTGTGTGTGTGTGTGTGTGTGTGTGTGTGTGTGTGTGTGTGTGTGTGTGTGTCTGTGCAATATGTAGTCATTATATAGTCAGTATGTGTTATATATAATTGCCACTATATATTTTTATTGTATATATTTTTCATACAGTGTGTGCTTTTGAATGTTTAAGGAGCAGTTCATATCATGTTTATTGTGTTTGAACAGTGTGTTCTTCACCTCAATGAGGTTCTATAGCTGGAAAACTGGAAAAAAACAAAACACTCCGGTTGAACAGCATCTGAAGACGTTCTAAGTGAACACTATTGAAATTTGACTCGAAATGGACTCAGGAATCAAACAAAAGAATTGACTTCCGATAGAGACCCTGAGTATGGGATCAGTGTAGTGCTCTAAAATGCAAATTTATTAGTGAAAATGTAGTTGTCAGCAGTGATTAAGGTTGCTAAGCACATCCCTTAACAGTGGAGTTGCCCGGAAGGAAGTCCTTGGGACCACCAGCTCTTGTTCCTAAAGACAAACACTAAATTTATAGGCCAAATATCAAGCTTTTGCTGAGTTATCATCTCAGTTGGGATGGGGGCAAATTTAGCAAGGTGTAGCATCTCCTTTTCTTTTCAAAACAGTTTGAAGATGTCTGGGCATCGAGGTAATGAGTCTCTGGAGGTTTAGTGTTGGAATTTGGTATCATTCTTTGACATATTTTTCGTTTAATGATGCTCCAAATGTTGTCTATAGGTGAAAGACCTGGACTGAAGGAGGCCAATTCAGCTCTTCTATGATGAAGCCATGCTGTTGTGATAACTGCAGTATGTAGTTTTGCATTGTCCTGCTGAAATACACAAGGCCTTCCCAGAAATCGATGTCATCTGGAGGGAACCATATGTTGCTCTAAAATCTATACATACCTTTTCAGCATTCATAGTGCATTCCAAAACATGCAAGCTGCCCAGACCGTATGTACACATTAACCCCATACTGTACCATCAGAGATGCTGTCTTTAGAACTGAACGCTGATAACACGCCTCCTCTTTAGCTCGGAGGACACGGCGTCCATGATTTCCAACAAAAATGTTACATTTGGACCATAGAACACTTTTCCACTTTGAAACAGTCCATTTTAAATTATACAGTGTCATCTGAGGGCCCGAAGAAGGCATCAAATAAAGGTCTTTGGCCATGTCTCTCAGAGAGCCTCTGCCCATCTTTACTTCTGAGAGACTCTGCCTCTATAAGATATCCCTTTTATAGCTAATAATGTTACAGCCCTGATATCAGTTAAATTATTTAGTTGCTAGATTTTCTTCCAGTTGAATTTTTTTTAAAAATTTCTTGCTTTTTCAGCAATTTTATTCAAATAATATAAAAAAAGTCCCAACTTTTTTGGAATCAGGTTGTATATAAAGCATTTCTGAGATACATCCTAAAATTCTGTTTGGCACTTATTCAGTAAATTATTTGATTATTATTTTTTTTAATTGTCTAAAATTTGGATAGTTTTCAAATTCTTTACAACAACTTGACACTAATTAAAGCTTCTAGCAGCATTTTTAGGACCCAAGCACCCAGGCTCAGTGAGCCACACATTCACAGGCACATTATAATTGTTGGATAAGCAACCACAAGAAAACCATGGACAAAGTGAAAGGCAGACCACAGACAGTCGTGCTGCAACTGATATGTAATGTTCAACCTTTTTCATATGGAAACAAACTTTAGTTTTGCTTAAATACAGGATCTGGAACAACCAGAGCTTGATATTACAAACACATAAGAAATAAAATTTTAAATAAAAGACACATCAGTGGTGTCCATTTCACAAACTTTGAACATAGACTTTTTGACAAACTCTCCCTCATTAAAGGGCAGATGTTGCAATCTCTGCCACCACAATAAAGCTTTACAGCCTTTACAGCAGCTTCACTTTTTGATTTTGCTTTCATGAACATAGTCTGCCGGGAAACCAGACTTTTTTCATCTCCTCCACCTTCTGGAGCTTCTCATAATGTTTCGTTTCATAGTGTCTTATGTTATATTCTTTACAGACACGTTAGCTCCATTAGCACACAAGACAATACAGTGGCAAGGCATTCTGGGATATGTAGTATTAGCAGAGCATGCGACTAGCCAGCTGTAATGCACATTTGATATGATCTCGCGGGCCAAATATAATTACACCGCGCGGGCCAGAGTTTGACACCCCTGAAATAGACAGAAGGGTGCAATTACTTCTGCAGCTGCCACAAAACCCTTTGAGCTGACTATTGCTATGTTCACCTTTAGACAGGTTGTAGTTAGATAAAGGAATTTTAGCATATTATTGTAATTTTTAACCAGCAGTGTTTACAATAACAGCATATAGGTAACATTTTATTTTACATGTTATTAGTCTCATGAAACTTTATGCATAGCCTCTTGCCTGAAGATGCCTAAGTAGTCGTGAATTCTTCTTGATTACACTTGAATTCTTCTTGATCCATGGAATACAGGGATGCCTAGCTTTTACATTTTGGACATGACCAAAACCATACTTACAAATTATGCTTAATTTGACCCAATCTAATGTCCCTAGCACGTTTGACTCTCAACTCTGCCAAATTTAACAACTTTCTAACAGACAGTTCTATGGGCTGCCATAATAATAATAATAATAATAATAATAATAATAATAAGAAGAAGAATAAGAAGAAGAAGAAGAAGAAGAAGAAGAAGAAGAAGAAGAAGAATGACTAGAATAATCTACAACAATCACTCGGATGCAGAGTTATTTCTAAAAAATTATTTGATAATTGTATTAGTACCTATGTTAAAAATATTAGGTGTATTTTGCCAAACACACATTTTCTGTTACAAGCAGAACATGTGGCATTATTACAATACTACAGCTCTGAGTCTAGCAGCTGGCTTCTCGAGCACTGCATTTTTGGGTCACTTCCTTCAGTCAGGTCGATTCAGAGCTGAATTGCGTTCTCTCAGAACGCTTACAGCACTTCAAATAGGATATTGATTGTGAGCTGCAGCTGTTATGTTTCACATTTTCTGCTCATGCATGTCCTTTTCATATCTTTATGGTTATTTACGTCACTACCACCAAAAAAGCTTTGGACACTCTGTAACTGAAAGTAAGAAAGACTTCATTTGAACAAACCTCCATAAATCAGTTGCTGCTCAGCTTGTGTTCATTGTTCTTCTTGCATCAGATTACTGTCTCAGTCTTTCAGGGAGGATATACAGTAGTTCAACCCCAGACGCTTTTTAAATCAATTTCCTGAAAGAAATTTCCTACATTGTATTAGCTGCCGTGTTAAATGTGTCAATCATCTGTAACTATGGACTTTGTGGTCTGTGGTTAGCTCCCTCTGGATAGAGTCTAATCCTTCCCTTACAGTAACATCACTACAGAGCATTTCACAAATGTGCAAATAGTTATGCACATCAAGTGTGTTTGTTGTGCTGAAAATTTTCGGGTGATTCACAGCTAATTTATTTTGGAACTATCACTAGATAGAATTGAAAAGTCATGTGAGGAAATAGCATGACATTTTGTTTTCTCTTTTCTACCTGCAGTGTCAATATATTCTGTTTTTTATTATCATCCTTTTACTTGGATTTGATCTGGTCAAGAAAATGTTCTATATATGACCAGAATTGACTTTTTTGAGCTAAGGTACATTAGTCCAGATTGGTAGTCAAGTAGGGATGGACACCTTTTTGAACTCTCCACCCAATTAAACAAAGCTCCGCCTCCAGAAACTACAGAATCTAGTAAGAATACTTAAGCTTAGTCACTAAAACATCAGGCTGCGTATTTATTAAGGCATTGCTTTACTTTATTTTTTAACTTTAGATACTTTAAGCAGTGTAATGTCAAATCAAATCAAATCAAATTTTATTTGTCACATACACATACATACAGGGTATGATATGCAGTGAAATGCTTTATGCAACTGTCTGGAATAAGAATAAAAAATATAAAAAAAGTTATAAAAATGCAAAAAATAAATAAAAATAAAATTAAATAATAAGAAAGTATAAACTATGTAAGAAAAGTATATAAAACTATATAAAAACATGAAATATATGGAGAATATGAAGAAATAATGTATATACTGTACATAAATATACATAAATGTGCATAAATGTGTATGGTTTTTAAAGATTGTCCTTAAAGTGTCCAGGTGCAGTATGGTGTGTAAATAGTGTATAAAGTGGCACTGTGCTGTGCAAGTCCAGAGTTAAAGTGTCCTTAGAATGTTTGTTGTACCCCATTATCACATAGCATTACATTACACTTAGCTTCTGTTATGCTAATATTGATTAAAATAAAGAACAAATACTCAGTGTAGTGCTTGTACATAACTAAAAAGATTAACGGTGGCAATAGGCTAGTTAATATCTGAATGGCGGAGAAAGCTTTTAAAAACCTAGCTAGAAGATAAGCATTAGCAAAGCGCCACATGTACTTTTGTCACAAATGTTTTACATTTCACCAGACTTCAAACTTCCATGTCTCCCATGTGCAAGAGTTCTACATTTTTTAGTTTTGCCAATTCAGCCATTAACTTCTTGATGTTTGATTGCTCAGATGCTAAATGAACATAAACGATACCGAATTGCACAATTTGTAAAATGGAGTCAACAGTAAAATTAATTTAATTTGTAAAAATATTTTAATCGTTTATATTATTTTACCTTTTTTATTTACTTTTTTTTATTTTTCATGGTATTAGGAAGGAAGAAGTTTGTAAATGGAAAATTACAAAAGAAACGTGCAAAAATTTCCAAAAAATTCTTATAATAGAGTTTGGGTAAAGAAAAATGATTCAATATCCAGTAGATCTATGAACAATATTGTTCAGGTTGTACACCATTAAACTCAACAAACAATAAAAAAAATTATTTTTATTGAATTCATTGAAACTGACAAAAAAAAAGCAGCTGAATTATCTGCTTATATTTGAATAGTTTATTTTTGTGATTTTTGCAAATTCATGTTGATCTTCCGCTTGTATCATTCACCTCAGAACCTTTTCACTTTATTCCAAAGAAATTCAGTCTATAAGCATTTTGTCAGACATTTTTCTTCTTCTTCTTCTTCTTCTTCTTCTTCTTCTTCTTCTTCTTCTTCTTCTTCTTCTTCTCTCTCTCTTTTCCACTGTCTCTCTCTTTCCATATTATAGAAAGCCCAGAGAAGTCCCAAGATACCAGCCATGCCTGTTGCATCATCCAGCTCTGACTCAGGTGAGCCTTCTGTTTTTTCTTTTCTTTCCCTCTTTGATAAATCCCTGGACACACCTACCTCAGAGTTTTCTGTCCAACACACTGCAATAACTGGTTTACAAATCAATCAGAACAACACAAATAAGGCAAGAACTGAAAGATCGGCATCAGATTCACTAATGGTGTCGAAGAGAAGAATCATTATTATTATCAATACTTCCATTAGCTGCATTGTAGCATAAATGCATTGTGTTTACATCCAGTAGTGTCTAATTTTGCTGAACAAAGCTTAATATAGCTTCAAAAACAGCTAATCTTTATAGTTATAGTTTCTGAGGTAATTCTTAGTTTTGATTGAAGAAATTTGGACTAGTCGATTAAACACATTAACTAGTGGTGGAAAAAACAAGGAAGGAAGCAGAGAAATGTACTTTAATTCATATTCTAAAAATATCACACATTAGATTTTATCATACAGAATCATGGGCTTTACTCAGTTATCATCATTCATATACCTGCTTTTATATACATAAACCCTTTTACATTTGTATCCTTCAACTTGTTATAGATTTTTTAGTTGCCTCGAGATCAAAGGTTTTCAGTTCAGGATTAGCTTCTGCCCATGTGTTTAAGCTACAGACTGGAACTGGGGCAAGATTAGCAGTCATTAGCTTGTTTATATCAGAGCTATACTCAGGCGTGTGATGTCATAGCGTTTGATGAAGATTCTTTTCCTCAGATTTCCATCGCAGTTTACTTTGGGGCAAGTGGAGAGAGAGAACTATCACTCCTCCCTTTCCTCCACTTCCTCTAAGAAGTTTTCTGTCCAACACATTGCAATAACTGGTTTACAAATCAATCAGAACAACACAAAAAAGGTGTCAAAGAGAAGAATTATAATTTTTAATGTTTCCTTTAGCTGCATTGTAGCATAAATGCATTATGTTTACATCCAGTAGTGTCTGAACAAAGCTTAATATAGCTTCACAACAGCTAATCTTTACAGTTAGAATCAGTTTCTGAGGTAATTGTTAGTTTTGATTGTGGAAATTTGGACTAGTCGATTAACACATTAACTAGTCAGCCTGGTCTTTTACTCTTGTTTACATCGGAGCTGGACTCAGGCGTGTAATGTCATAGCGTTTGATGAAGATTTTTTTCTTTGATTTCCATTGCAGTTTCCTTTGGGGCAAGTGGAGAGAGAGAACTATCACTCCTCCCTTTCCTCTGCTTCCTCTAAGAAGTCATTACAAGGCTTTCACTCTGTCTCTCTGTCTTCTGGATCTCAGCGATAGACAGAGTCACAAAACAAGTCGGTTTCATTTAAGCAAATTTTAAGATTTAAGTCTAGAGTTTTTTTACTTCTTCTACCAATATAGAATCGCAATGCTGTTACTCTGACAGTGTCATTTAATCCACATGCTTCCATGGAAACCTCTTTCAACATCTGACCTGTTCATTAGCATGAACTGATTCATCTTAAGAGAGTGCTTTAACTTGGTCAGGGTCGCAGTGCTATTTGATTTTGCATTCGTTATTTCAGTCACATCAAACATTTGCTACTTCATTGAAGTTTATGCTTAGATCTAATGCTCCTGGTAAAAAAAACAGTGTCCTGAAATTAGTTATTTATCTTAATATAGTTTGGGACGTGTATATATATATATATATATATACGTGTGTGTGTGTGTGTGTGTGTGTGTGTGTATGTGTGTATATATCTCAGCTGTTTTGTCTGATTGTTTTTGCTGGATGTTGCAGGGCTCCAGATGTCAGCAGCTCTAAGAGTCTTAAATTTCTCCACATCATGTTCTTCCATGAGCAATACATTAATAATTGTTGAGAAGGCTGTTTCTTTTTCTTATTATTTCTTATTACTTTTCTCATTATTAATGAAATTTAGCTGATTTTTTTTTAAAATCTTTAATCTTTAATCTTAAATCCTGATTAAAGGAAAATGTACTGTATCTGATACACCTCACATAGGTTTCCTAGGTACAATGTATTTCTAGACATATTTACTCATTTCAAGCTTACAAGCATATGTGTGCTTCTTTCTAGAAAGAGCTGGCTGACCATCGTAAGTCAAGTTTGAAATAAGTGCAAATACAGAAATAGTCTTATATTTGTTTCAAAACAGTCTAATAAAAATAAGAAATGATTAAGTAAATAGTATTCAAGATATGTTTACTTTGTAAGACCTTTGTAAGTGTAGCATTGTCTAGATTTGTTTATAAAAGTGGTGATTTCTTTGGAGATGTTTTAAAAAGAACTTTAGAGAAGTCCTAAATCCAGCTCAGGATCTCTTCAGATCCATTCAGTCATAACTGACATTCATCAAAACCAAATCTGCATTATTCATGTTTAAACCTAAAACACGTCCAGTTTAGAACAAAACAGCAGTGAATTGTTTGGGATTCGAATCCTGATCTGACTCATTAAAAAGATCCGGAACTCCCGATAGGAACATCAGACGGGCCTTGAGATAAATTAAGCTTCTGAGCTAAAAAAGAAAAAAGAAAAGGAAGCCATGAGATAGAAAAGAGAGTTGATCGAGCGACATGGGGAGCCTCGTTTTCTTCCAAACCCTCCCAGCTATTGTCAAGAAGGATTGAGCTCAGAAGCAGGTGAAGAGAACTAATGAGGAGAGGAAGACTGAGACGGTGAGAGAGAAGGGAATTCGGGAAGGGAAGGGAAGGGCTACCGGCAAGCGTCGCTGACGTCAGAGAGGTGAAAAAGCGAGGGAAAGGGAGGAGGAGAGCGAGCGCCAGGCAGAGAAGGAGAGCGCGACGGAGGAAAGCATGGCTGGGAGTCTCTTTAACAGGCTGTCTCTGGAGGAGGCCGGCTCTCTTAACTCTCTTAGGAGGCCAGGAGGTGAGAGAGAGTGAGTGAGAGAGAGAGAGAGAGAGAGAGAGAGAGAGATGCCGATTATGTTGATGTTTGTCATAACGCTAATGTCCTTTTGAGTATCTTTTATATCATTATTATCTATTGTATATAATGCTAAAGGGTTATAAATGAAAAACAGGAAAAGAAATGAGGCATGAAAAGAAAAACAGTTGACAGGTGAGAGTGAGGTGGGGCCTGCACACACGTTTTGTTCTACAGATTATTTAAAGAGCATCGTTTTTTTGTTTAGTTTTTTTCTTTGTGTTTTTCAGCCTTACAACCACTGTTACAAGTGTTCTGTGTCCATAAAATTGTACAATTTTCATTGTAGACCTTTAAACACTGCACAATAATGTGTAGGCTCTATAACTTAAAACAGTTTACAGTTTAACCTCACTTTTTAGCATTCTACTGCTGCTTAACGAACTGCGAACGAGGATCTTGGATAACTAACTGATTTTTCTCTAAATATAAATATATCAAAGATAAATTAGAATTATTTTTATAAATATGTTCTCAAATATATTAAGATTTCTTTATTAAGGAATGTTATATTTTTATGCATTTCTAATTACACTTAATGTCATAATGGCAAACTTTTGTTTGGGCCTTTTTTTATGCTTTTTTGTTTGTTTATTTGTTTATTTTTGTTTTTTTTTAATGCATTTCACCTTCTTTACCTTTCAACACTTTGAATTTTTCATGAATTCATGCATTTTAATGTATTTTTTTTTAAATGCTGTTCATGAAAATTTGAATTGTTTTTCAACATTACATTATTAGGTTTTGTTGGATTACAGGCCATTTGGATGGTCCCACAATTTTGGTGCCATGTAGAGATTAAGGCTCAATTGATCTTTGTTTTATTTAAATTTTTTTAATCATTTTTCAAACTGATCAGAAGAAAACCTGCATTTATGCACTGCTTCTACACTGTACATGCTGTATCTTTCATAGGTCATATTAATGTTTGAAGCTATTTATCTGAAAATGTACCTGTGTTTAAAAAATATCATTTACCTTGACTTACAGATTTATCTGTGTGATGGAATCACTTTTTGTTAAGTATTCCTCTCATTGACTGAGAAATAACTAAAGATTTTTTATATCCTGATGAGGTCTGAGTGTTAAAAGCTGTCATGGCCTTTCCTTTAACCATTTTATGATGATTTCTTTGCCAAGAGCACTCCTGAAATAGAGTAAAAATGCTAGTGAAGTTTATGAGGTCATGCTAGCTACAGTTTATTATTGACGGCACAGTTCCTCATACTCACAAATACTTTTAGCATCTCTTGGAAAAGCTAGAAGAAGGATGTGTGATCATTGCAAGATCTTAAGAGGCTAATCTGTGGTTAAAGGTGTACTGTATGCACTGCATAAATGTCCTGTTTTCAAAAGTTTTAGACAAGGTAAATTGTAAAACTTTTTCCCACGGTTTTTCCACGGTTAAATTGTAAACGTTTTCCCCAGCCTTCCACTGTACAATAATTCAGAAATTAAAATGCAGCAAAGCCCAGAATAATACTATTAGTTTTTAGTATATTTTTAAAGGTCTATAATGAAGGTCTAGAACAAGGGTACAAATCTGTAATTAAGGTCTAACAAAGATCTACAGTCTATCATTAAGGTCTATGGTGGGCCTAAGCTTAAAATGAGTCATATACATCAATTATATGCTTGTGGTGAAGGTGTGTGATACAGGGCTAACCATCACAAGGTTTTCTCAGGAGTCTTTTACAATGATGATGGTGGGTGATGGGGGAATTAGTAGCCTGTGTGTGTCTTTAAAATAGTGATATCCTGGAACAGTTTTTGAACTGTGGACAACTTGAATTACTGGGTAATAATAACAACAATTTATAGTCCTACAAACTTTGATGTACAAAATGATCACAAATCCGTCTGTACCATTTAGGTAGGGGGCATGTGTGGATCGGTAGCTAGACCATATTCATCTCCAACTCATTGATCATAAAGGGAATCGTTTTGTTTGGAACATTTCCGTCTTCTTTTCTTATAAGGCCTCTGTCCCAGCTTTCCCTGGCAACACATCAAAATTCTGGACCTCTGAAATCCCCCGTGTCTTGACATTTTAAAGGCAGAATTAAACATCTCTACAGCTGTCTGTACCATCACTGTTCATAGCATCCGGTGAGACTCACTAAACCAGTGTGTTGCCAAGAATCTTTGACTAAAGAAATAAAAATTCACAAATCAAATTTTCTACTTACATGACATCTGAATGACCCGAAACCCTTTGTGTTTTGCAAGACAACCACCGTAAGTGTACTTGTTCCATCCACATCAGGACTAGCTATACTGCTGCTTTTGAAGTCCATAAAGATTCTCAAGCCATCCAACAATAGGGAAGCAACTCACCAAATCTGAGAAGCATCTTTCATTTGGTCCTGTTCTTCTTTCATAAGCCATTGACTAGGTTCTTATAACCACCTTCTTAGGGTTATTAATGGCCACCTTGAGCAACAGATGAAAAATTGCCTCAAACATAATTACCTAAACATTTTTATCTTCTTAGAGAGACAATCAAAAGAATACATAGGGTTCTTCATAGTCAATATTTAGCTGAGTAGAGAACCAGTCATGATCCTGGCCATGGATAACTCTGGCATCATGTAGATATCTTCTGATCCTAGAAAGTTTTGATTGCTACATTCCCCTTACCTGTTGCCCAGCCTAAGCAAAGTTGTTCTTCATGAGTGTTCAGGTCTGGAGAGAGGATCCAGGCACCGGTAATAGTGTCTGCACTAGGTCACCAATACAAAATGAGCAAGAGACAACCTTACGGTCATACCGCTCTTTTATAGCCCCTTGTAAAGTGCGCAATGCAGCCCCTGCAAGCTCTCTTGCCAACTCTGAACGCTCATGAAGAAGTCGTACATTTTTCACAATTGTCTTTCCCAAAGGCTTAGACTTAGCCAACCACTGTTCTTCCAGGGCTTTCAAAGGACCTCTCACAGAGTTGCCAAACACAAGGTCTGATGGGCTAGAAACACAACACGTATAGCAAATGGTAAAAGAGGCACCCCCCCATCCCAATCCTTACCAGTTTCTACACAGAACATGCACAGCATGGTTTTAAAAGTTTGATGAAAGCACTCCAAGACACCTTGAGACTCCAGATGGTAAGCACTAGAAAGCTGGTGAGAAATCTGTAATGTGTGCATTACTTTTGAGAACAGCCATGATGTGAAGTTTGTCCCACTATCGGCTTGTCCAAATGTGGTGAAAAACTTAATAAGGGCCTTAACAATAAGGGCGTTTTTGACTTAAACATACACATAGGGAATGCTTTGTGGAAATGGGTGGCAACACGCATTATTGTCAGAAGGAAAGTATTACCAGAAAGGGTTTTAGGCAATGGACCAACACAATCCACTCTGATCTTTTCAAATGGATCTGTGCTGACTATAATGGGTTTAAGGGTTTTAGGAATAACCTGATTAGGTTTACTCACTAACTGACCCGTATGACAAGTCCTGCAATATCCTACAGCACTCTTTATACCAGGGCAATAGAAATAACGCAAGATACGCTGATGAGTCTTATGGATTCCTGCAAGGATGATCATGAACTAAGCAAACTGGGAACCATCACCTGGAATATTTCCATCCAAGGATCATCAGAACTTGGAGGGGACCATTTCCTCTTCAACACCCCATTTTCAACAAAATACCTGGTCTGATACTGCTTGACATCAGAATGATTATAGATAGACACAAAACTATCAAGCTATTGATCTATTGAAAGGTGAAATTGCTGAACAGCCACTAAATGGTCATGAGACATGGGCAAATCTACCTTGGGGCTAGGATGGATCTCATGTGTCACCTCGATATTGTCACTTACCTTACAAGGTTCCTCCTGAGAAAGAAAGGATGCTGACAAATCAACTATGTCACCCAGTTTCTTTTGTTGGGCACATGTCAAGACAAAAACAGGGAACAGAAAAGAGTGCTGGTCACTAGCTTGAGAAGTAACAGTCACAGATTTGGAAACTACTTTAGGTAAAATGAAGACTATTTCCAGCTATATCATTACCTAGAATGTCCGAAACTCCTGATCTGGTAGCGCTGAGTGCACAGTTGCCTTATCTACCCCGGAGAAATTCTCAATTTCCAAATATTAATAATGTAATGGCACAAGAATTAACATCAATACCAATAAGGTGAATTAATACATCTCTACCTGCATAAGAGGCTTCAGAGTACCGTATAGTTTCAACTCGCATGTCTGCACGGAACCAGTATCTCAAAGTACACTTACAGACTGTTCTACATGGTCAGTACATAAGGAGATATAACCTGAACATTCAAAAGATTTAAACATTGGCTCAATTAGGCAGTGAGTCTCAGAGATGCTTTTGGAAACATTAACCTTTTTAATCTCTGCCTGCTGCTTATTTTGCCTCTGTTTTAACATGGGACAGTTTGCAATGACATGACCCAGCTCATGACAATAGACAGTTACGAGACCCAGCTGAGAAATTAGCCATGGTTCCAGTTTCATATGCGGGCTTAAAGGAACGTACAGATGCATCTTTGTGAGATGAAGGTGGACTAAACCAGCAGTTCCCAAAATGGGGGTCTCGCGCGACCCCCTGGGGGGTTGCGGCCTGGGGGTCGGGGGGTTGTGAGATGATTTCCAGAAATTTTATTTATTTATTTATTTATTTATTTATTTATATTTTTTTATTTGTTAAAAAAGATTGTAATGATGTCCCTTTTAGACATCATTCATAAGTTTTTCCCTGAAGGAGATGCTCCCGACCAATATGACTGGATAAGGTCACCACTCCATGTAACCACGGCAAATCATCTGCCGTCAGATACGGAAGATGCGCTGATAGAACTTTCAACCGATCAATCTTTGAGGACAGCATTTGACGGCAAGACGCTGGATGAGTTCTGGGTTTCTGTCGCGCTGGAATATCCACAGTTGTTCGAAAGCCATGTTGGATGTAATTTGGCTCAACGTATTTATGCGAAAAGACATTCTCCGCGCTGACTTACATTAAGAATAAACACAGGTCACGTGGGGGGGTCCTTCAGCAGTCTAATATTGGGGGTCACGGTCTGAAAAGTTTGGGAACCCCTGGACTAAACACAACCTTATGAGTTAATATGAACTCGCCTGAAAATATAGCAACTTTAGACCGGGTTTCAATTTTCTGTTTGTTTAAATGCACTACCAACTGTCCAATATCAACTCTTTAAGCAGGTCAAAATCTCTTACCCCACTAGCTGAACACCATTTATTGAACAGCGTGGCTTTTTCACACGCAAATTCAATGTAAATCTGGTGAGGAGACTTGTGTTTCTAAAATTTTGCCTGTAGGCTTTCCGCACGCACTCATAATCATGGAGCACTGTAGCTTTAACAGTTTCATAATACAAACTCTGCTCAAGAGTGAAAAGTATAGTGATAGTTTACATTGGAGCAACAATGTCCATAAACTTTCTGGCCAGTTCAACATAGTGGCTATTCTCTTAAAAACTGCAAAGTAAGCGTCGACTTCATCTTCCGAAATAAGGGCACTAAACCAACGTGTCTAACATCAAAGGCAAACAGACTTACTGATGAGGACTCGGCTGGAGCAGGTGGTGGCCTGTAGCATTCAGCAGCAATAGGAGACAGGGAGATTGCTGTTGAGGAACTGAACTTCCATGGCAGCGGCACCCACTTCCGCTGCTGAACCTCCAGGTCGAGCTTTTTCCCTTCGCAGATTCTTAAGAGATCTGTTTTGTACTCTTGCCTCTTAATCTCCACTTCAAGCTCTTTTTGGGTGAGCTGCCAACCCGGATCTACCACACTGGCGCAAGACTCACATCAGCCTCCTCCGGCTTCATCATAGCCTCCGCACTGCCAGGAGCGTGGAGAGCTATGGTAGGGTGTGAGGTGCTTTTCCGAAGTGTGTCCCGCTCCGGTAGGATCTGTTGAGCCACAAGTGCCTCATATAATTCTGCTTTGACTACCTTTTTGCTAGCTGTCTGGCATACTGACACATTAAAATAATCAGAAATGAGGAGCAGATCATTATTCCTGCACCTGTCAAAATCTTCCAATGAAGGACAGCATAAAGGCGATTAAATCAAATGGCATGATACCACAGACAGAATATACCAAACACTATACAAGAATATTAAGATATCCCGGACAAGCCCGCAAATCTGTTACAACCCAATCTAGGGTTGAGCGGCACAGAGTTATAGCTCTAGATTCGGTGATTCGATACCTTAATAAATTGGGACAAAGACCAAAAAAGGCACAAAAGATAATTTCTAGAAAAGGTATTGGTATATTTTCAGAAAGGAAATAAATAATATATACATACAAACAACTGTACAAAGGCATCTCTTCAGGTGTGAGCCCAAGCCAAAATAATAAACAAAAGAGTCTAATATTTAAGTAACAATTTTTACTTGAAAGGAAAGAAAAGAAAAATACAGTGGGACTTCCCTGACTCTCTACCAAATGGGAAACATATGGGAAAAAGGAACCCACTCCAAAATAAAAAAAGTGCAGTTACACTTCTACTGACAGTGAAACAGTGATCAATATTTACAGTGATAAAGAGATATGTATATACACAGAGTGAAACACAGCAATAAGTCCAAGGGAAAACCAAGCTCAGAATCAGAAACAGGCAAAAGTCAAAACCAGAACAGCTCCTATCAATAAACACAACAATCACTATCTCAACAACACTGCTATGAACACACCACTTCTAACACCCTCCAACTTCTTCTACTTTCTCTTTATATAGCTGATCAGTGATGAGGTCATTGAGGTGAGGGCAGGATCAGGGCAGGCTTGGGCAGGCCGGAAACTCTGGCCTGGAACCAAACCTGCACACAGACATGAACAGAGAACACAATACAGTCCACAAAACCAGGGGTTGTAACAAAACACGTCTAACTGGCGGTATGACTATTCAACCCATTGAAACAGGTGTATAGAAGAATTCTATTAGACAATTTTAAAGTTTTTTCCAGCTTGACCATGGACTCCATTATACCCCTGTCACTTCTTCCCCAACACTTTAAAACCTATTACTTTTCACTTTATCTTGATGCATGTACATTATATGGCCAAATGTTTTTATAAACCTGACCATCATAACCATATGTGACCCAGGAGGCCTGGGGCCCAGTTGGGAAGCGTGAGGTTGAGGTCATGGCTCTATGCAGGGCACTCGAATTCTTACACTCCAACATTGGTGAACCATGTCTTCATGGAACCCACTTTGTGCACAGGGGAACGTTCTTGCTGGAATGGAGAATGGGCTCCCCAGTTATAGCCATATAGTTTATCTTCCATAATAACACAAGTATAAGGATAAATGTTTATCAAAAGTCTGGAAACTATATTAATCTCATCACAAGACCTAAATTTTTGGTTTCTACTGGGTTCCAGTATCTCATCAAATATCCTGGCACTGCTACTATCTGAGGCTTTCCTCCATTTACTAAATGCTATATAACTGATTGAATTTATACCTGTAAATTATTGCTTACTGATCTTTTTCTGGTTGTTGTTAATTAATGTTAGCCTGCTCTAAATTATATATATTCTAGTATATTCTTCAAAGCTGCAGGTCTGAACTTTTTACCTTTATCTTACCTTTTAATGAATTGACTTGACTTGAAACACTCCTACAGTAATGAATAAAGCGGTAATGTTGGCCACTTGCCTTGTAGACTGGGAAATCTAGATATATAACCACAAGTTGCTTTGACGTTAATTTCACCAGTTGGCACAGCACTACCTGTGTGTCTGTGACAAACAGATGTTTGTGTCTGGGCTATTGGTTTTCTACTTGTAGTTAACAAATTAAAAATTCACACCTCATTATAGTTCTCTTGGATTGTAGGAATTTGGGAGACATGCGTGTTTTTATTGTTATTGCACCAAGATTGAAGAAACAATTCTATTCCTCCAAATGAGATTACGGGATTACACTTGCTTGTCCATGTGCCAATGGAATGAGCACCAGGTCATGCATTCTGTTCTCCTTTCCTGTTTCCTTTTGAGTCTTGCCAGGGTGTTTCCTAAATAAACTCCTTTCTGAATGTTTTTTAAGCAACATTATGGGTCGGGATGTTAGAGTTCCATGTTTGGACACAGTCAGGACTGAGTCAGTATCTACCATGTCAGATATCTCCTGGAGATGACATTGTGGTTCTACATTCGGATATCATACTGGTATCTTAAAAACTGTTGCCTGTTCATGCACTTTTAAACACTGTTGCATTGACTTCATGTTCAAACGGAAATATGTCATTCTGTGGCATCATGTCACACCTCTCAAGCTATTTGATTCCCCTTTGATGTCTGTCTGTACAATTTTCTAAGGGGTATTTGAATTTTTAATGCACCGTTGGCCTAATATCAGTCTAAATCACAGGATTATATTAACACACTTGTCTGAATATGTTATGGGTTGTATAGTCTCAGATTATTGTACAGCATAAAAAAAAAGATGCTTTATATTTATGGAAGGAGTCTCCAGCTGTTAAAATATGGTCATGGACAGGAACCCCTTTCATTATCTGCACACCTACAGCGTGCTAGTTTGCATCCCGTGTGTTAGAGAGATGTGTGAAGGGATTGTTAGAGGATGTGTGAAAAGAGAAAGTGTGAAATGTGCAGATTATTTACCTGCTTGTTTGGCTGCTGTTCATCTCTTTTCCATGTCCTGTGTGTTAATTAGCGAAGGGGAATGTACTAATCCGCTTCATGTCGTGGTTCTTTATGAGCCTCCATTTCACACTGGATTATACTCTTTGTGTGTGTGTGTGTGTGTGTGTGCGTGTGTGCAAAAATAATCTACCTGGAATGTATTAATAACCAGCCTGAATGCATTAAGTATGCCTGACTAAGTTTCTTTAAAAAAATAAATATTAAATAAATTAAAGGAGGTATGGAGGATAATATTGCTATAACACACAGCTCTAAATAGCATTCTTTGTCTCCTATCAATCATAGAGACTCTAACCAATCATGTGTACAATCAATAATATGTTACACATGTAACTGTACATGTTGACTGAGAAGCATGTTGACTAGCTTCATGTGTCTCAGAGAAAGCATGTGCTAACTCTCTGCCTCCCCAGCTAGTAGCTGCTGTATGAAAGTGGAGAGCTGGCAGGTGGTTATGAACATGTAAATGTAAGGGTCGGTAATCTTGCACTGGACTGATTATATAAGATAAATTATGTGGTAAATAATTGATAGCACTCCGTCTCATCTAGTGCTCTGTGTTAGAGAAAATCAGTACGATCAGCCTAGGATTTCTGAAGAACTTGTTTAACATGTTTATTTTTGTCTTTTTATTTTGCCCGATGCCTCTCAAACGCTTCCGAACTCGTCTGTTTCTGTCGAAAATTAAAAGCGGCCCTTCTGATTTCTGTCTGTGTGAGAAATCCAGGGATGCACCAGACAGAGCAGCAATCAGAAACGACATGAGAGAGGAAGTGAGCGAGAGGAAGGCGAGTGGATTGTGTAATTAAATCCAATTATGTAGCAGCTGTGTGCTTCAACACAGTGCACTTACGATTCATCGTACAAACCCCCCCCCCCCCCACCTTTCACACACTCGACGTGATGGATGGACATGCTCTACAGGAAGGCAGGAGAACATCAAAGTTCTCTGCACTGCTGCTTTTTCCTACAGCATTCGATTCAGTCGATACTGAAAACGACGCAGGTGCGCAAGCAAGTCTTCCAGTGTGAACAGGACTGAGAAGAGAGACTTTAGAAAAAGACTTCAGTTAACTACATATGAGAAATGAGAGCGCAATCTTGGAGACATCTTTTTCTTAATACGCCTGAAAATGTTAACATTAATTAACGTGCATTTTAATGAGCCGAGGGACACTGGGATGTGAGTACCATTAAATACTAAGCTAAGAGACTATGAGACATATAAACCACCTCAGATCCGCCTGAATAAAACGGTTTGTTAGAAGGCAAACATGGGTTGGTGTTTATTGAAACTAATTTTCCATGGAAAAGCTCCCATAAAATTTTTTAAACTTGTTTTTTTGATGTAGTGTTATGATTGTCCTCTGATTTTCTATCGACAGCGATGCACAGCGTCCTCGACACGCTGAGCGACAGCACCGGCTCCACCGCTGCCAACGATCTGGACCTCATCTTCCTGAAGGGCATAATGGAGAGTCCTGTAGTGAGTTACCACACACACACACACACACACACACACACACACACACACACACACACACACACACACACACACACACATAATGCTCTGCCAAAATGCCAGATGTTTTACTCTACTAGTCTAATGTTGCTGTTTTCATGTGGTTTCTTGTCAGATCAATGGATGATGGCATTCCACACTGTCACTTTTTATCAGTGTGATATTTCATATCCCTTTATCTTTCAGGTATAAGCTGAAAGATAAATTCATAAATATAAACATTTATTTTACAATTATTTTAACTGGGAGTTTCCGTATCTGCTGCTGGTTTAGTTCACTCACCAATCATGAGCTTTTAGCCTAAAACATAGAACCTGTGTTATATTATTATTTGTGTCGGCTATATATGGCTGAAAAGACAATGTTGACTTAAATTGATATTAGACCTCTGGGTGGGTGTGTTTTAATATACTAATAAGCTCACTTGATTGACAGTTCTCTGTCCTAGGTGGGAAAACAAAACAGACAATGAAGCATGATCCAGGGCTTATACATAGCATGTTTAAATTTAAACAGTGTTTACTTATAGTATTAATTTTATCATTTAAATATAATATCTTGTATTAGTGCCTCATATTTAATGAGAATGAATAGTACTTGTACCTTCCCTAAGATCAGCCTAATTGTGGTTCAGGATCCATAGCAACCCTGATCAGGATAAAGCAGTAACTGTGTAAAATTTAGTTATTTAAGATAGACTTAAATTCTAGGAGAGACTCTTAAATTCTAAAGTAAAATAAATCTTAAATCAGACACTCACGGTGAATCATAAGTATGCAGAGTGATTTGTAGAATATTGACTGACCATCTGCAGCCTCTCAGTTATTGAGGAATATTTCTGGTATTCACTATATAAGTTGTTGCACAAAGCACTATGATCAAATGTATTTTGACAAGTTCCTTCTATTATTATCTCATCATTATGCCTCTGGATATGTACTGTCAATTATAACTTAATGGCATTGATGAGACCTCTACAAGACAAAAGAACATGTTGAATTATCCTGTTAAATGTTGTGCAAGTCTCTGTTGCACTGTGCTGCCAGTCACTGTATAACGATCCTATTGAGAAGCTTCATCTCAACTGAAAAAAGAAAGATTGATACATGAATCTGTAGCATGCAAAGCGAGCCCGAATTTTTGAATATCTCCCACTGGGACTTCCTACAAATGCAGTGGTAAATCCAGACGAGTGAGTAGGTTCAGATCCGGCTTTTATTTACAAGTTTTAGCAGCATGCAGTGTCTCTCGCTTTAAATCTTCCTCCTTTATTCCATCTCTTGGATATTGTTTTCCTTCTGATCCTGCCCTCACGTCTTCTGGATGATTGATTTATTCAATGACAGGCTTCTTAGACTTATTCTTCTTCTTGGCCTGACCTCCTTTATGATAGACAATGCATTGTGTCCCGTTTGAACCATTTGAAAAAGTATTAAGTGTTGAGGGGAAAAAGGAGCACTCAAAAAACACAAAAACCTTTTGATGACATTTTCTTTACTGTGACTGTCAGAGAACAATCACAAGGGAAACTCACGTGGATATAAATAAAAGAGAGACTAGATAAAAGAGAAGCAGGAGGCACAGTGCCTCTTTAGACACTACTGGACCTCAGGAGAGCTTTCGATAATGCCCTTTTGACAGGTTAAATCATAGCTTTGTGTGTGTTTTTTTTTAAATATAGGTCATAAAAATGATGTAAACATAAGGAATAAAACATTTTCTATCACCAGTCCTAACCTTTGCATTGAACTCCATCCTATATCTTCATTCCTTCACCTTCATCTCTATTCTTTACCCCAAGTCCTTGCCTTCACATTGATCTGTACATTTTACATTGCTTTAAGTTTAGTTTGAAGGATTTTACAGGTGTTTACTTTAAAGGATTAGGTTGAAGGTAACGCTAAGGAATTGGGTTAAAGAATGGTGGCTTACATCCCATCCTATCCTTTAGATTCAACTCTACCTTTTACCCCAAGTCTTAACCTTTATGTACAACCCCATCCTTTACCACTAGGCTTAACCTTTATATTTTACTGTGTCCTTTACCCCAGTCCTAGCCTTTACATTCAATCCCATCCATTTGCCCCGGCCCTAGCCTTTACCTTCAATTTCATACTTTACAACATTTACCTGCAAATCTTACTTTCAACTCTATTCTTTAATCCCAATCTTAGACGTAACTATCAACCCAGCAGTTTACCACGTCCCTTATTTTCAACCCCTTTCTTTACCTCTAGGCTTTACATGCAATCTCTTTTTTATATTCAGGTCCAACTTTCCCCTTCAACTTAATTCTTTACCCCCAAGATCTAACCATTATCAGTGCATTCTATCAGCCTTATCTTGTATTTTCAACATCATTCTTTTCTCCCTGTCTTTACAGTCAATTATACAGCCTACAGTCATCTCTGCCCTTTACTACAAGGTCTAACCTTTACATTCAAACTTTAACATTCACACACTTTACCACCAACTTTACTTTTTCCTTTAACACTATTTACCCCAGTTCGTTAACTTTAACCCCATTATTTATCCCCAGTCATAGTCTTTACCTTCATCCCCTTCCTTTACCTCCAGTCCTAGCCTTTATCTTCAACCAAATCTTGTATCACCAGACATTTAAATTCAATTCCATCCTTTACCCACTAATATTAACCTTACTTTTAACCTTTACCTTTAGCCACATACAGGCTTTACTTTCTTTACCTTTACATTTAAAAGATCACCACAATGCAAAAGCCCAGCAAAACTAGTCTTTAAAAATGGACCAAGCAGACTTTGTCATAGCATGTGGCAAGTTGATATTTGTTTATACAGAATCTACCTTATTTTATGTAAAGCTTTACTTACATTTTCACAATAAAATTATTTGCTTTAGATAAAAGTCTGCAAATTCACTAAAAGTAAATACTTGTTGGTGCAGCTTTAAGCAAGTAAACTCTTGCTTTGTGCCTTATAAGAGTAACTCTTGCATAATCGTTAACAAAGATTAGCTCCACCCACATACACTGAAACGAAGCTCAACAGTTGTTTAGATTTTGAAACTTTTGCAGATTGTGCCCTGAAAACCATAATTAACCAGTGTAGAAATAGCTTACAGATTTAGGTTGCATTGTGTTTTAGGATATACAGTAAACTAGGGTATGAAATCATTTCAAAACTGTAAGAGAAACTGGTTTAAAATGAGTGATGTATAGAATTACGGTAACAGACACCTATGGTGAATCATATTCGAAATGTTTGTAGACAAAAATAAGTGCAGTTGTATAGTGTAATGTGACTGACTAGCTGTTATATAGGGATATTTTAGATATACATAAATACATCCTCTGTGAAACATATGACAATAAACAAACAATAATAAAATAAAAAGTGAGCACACATAATTACAACGTTGCAAAATAAAAACTTTATTTTATATGTTTAATTTATTCATTACAACATCTAATATACTTTGACTGAACTCAAGTTCAATTGGTGCAAAAAGTTGCTTGTGTTTAAGTTTGACCTGTTATTCCCATTATTATCATCTCATTGTTATGTCTTTGAATATGTATTGTGATTTGATTATTTCAAGTGTATCAATGAGACTGCCTAAGTCAAAACATTTCTCCAGATAAATTGTATAATTCACTTATTGAGAAGCTTTTTGAGTAGTTTTATCTCACCTCTTAAGAGGTAGCCTCGTGTCTGTCGGATGAGTGTTTTTTTTTTAAAATGCTCTTACCTTGACCTGACCTACTTTATTATTGTCAGTGCATTATGTCCTTTGAAACATTTGAAAAAGTCTGAACCATCAGAAAAAAGGTACACTTACAAAACACAAAAATCTTTTGACAGTACTTTGCTGTGATTGTTAGGATCCAATCACAAGGGAAACTCACATGGGTGTAATGAAAATGTAGACTGGAGACATACTCCCTCTTTAGACACTGCTAGTCCTCGGGAGAACTTTCTGAAAAGCCCTTTTGGCTGATAGCTTTGAGTTTGTTATTTTGTTCTTTTTAAGGTTATACAAATTATGCCTTAAATGTAAGGAATTAAACTTTTCCAACCCCAGTCCTAATCTTTATATTTAATCCAATCCTTTACCTCCAGTCCTTTATCCCCAGCCCCAAACTTAGCCTCAGTCTAATCTATTAAACACAATTTCCAGCTCTGCACATTACTCTGTTTTACATTTTACCCTTTCCAACCATAATCCACCAGTCTTACCCTTTACATCAGTCTGATGCCATCCCTTCAGTCCCAAATTGTACCCTGCCCCACATTTTACTCTATCACACCCTTATAAACCTGTCCTACCCTTTATAGCAGTTCCACATGAATCTCACGGATCTACACCAGCCTACCGTATTATCTGAGTCCTATCCATTACACCAATCCCACCAATCCTCTCTTCAAGCTCAGTCCTCCCATTTATCCCAACCCTTCCCAGCCTACCTCCCACTCCCATTTTTTGCTTCATCTTTTTATTCTGTCCCATAGTTTACCCTATTTCTCCTTTCACCTCATCCTATCCTTAATGCCTGTTTGATGCACCCAATTCCTTCCTACTTTGCTTCACACTTTATTCTGTCCTATAATTTACCCCATCTGACCTTTTATCCCCAGTCGTATACTTTTCACCAGTTTTACCCCATTCCTGCTTTCACCTCTGTCCCACACTTTACCCCATCTCACCTTTAATTAGTTAGTTAGTTTGTAAGTCTAACATTGTACTCCCAGTTCCATCCTTTACTCACAGTTTTGCCGCTTTGTCACCATTTAGATAAATTTTGCATCTTATTTATCCCAAACTTTTATTTCAAACTCTTTTATCCATCTGTAAGCTTTATCCAGGATTACCCTTTCTCCCTGTTCAGACTTTTCTCTTAAACCCAGAGTGTTGCTGATTAACAGATGTGTGTAATTATTGTATATGTTGCATGACCCCTACCAGATCTTGATGCTTTAGTGTCCTGTCTCCTCATTGGTTGAATGAGTCTTCCCTCCACTCTGAACAGCTCAGTGTGCCTTTTATTCCACAGAGGCTTATTCAGACAATAACAAGCACAATGGCTAATTTTTCTCTGCACACCCTGCATTTGTTTTTTGTTTGTTTTACTTACAGTCATGGGCAAAATTGTTGGCACCCCTTAAATCTTTTCCAGAAAATGAAGTATTTTTTATGTTTCGCTATACACATGTTTATTTCCTTTGTGTGTATTGAAACACAAAATTTGACATAATTTAACACAAAACTCGAAAAATGGACCGGAAAAAAATATTGGCACCCTTTCAAAATTGTGGATAAATAAGTTTGTTTCAAGTATGTGATGCTCCTTTACTCACCTGGGGCAAGTAACAGGTGTGTGCAATATAAAAATAACACCCGAAAGCACACAAAGTCTTTGAATTGTGTGTCTGTGTGTGCCACACTAAGTATGGCGAACAGAAAGCGGAGAAGAGAACGGTCTGAGGACTTGAGAACCAAAATTGTGGAAAAATATCAACAATCTCAAGGTTACAAGTCCATCTCCAGAGATCTAGATGTTCATTTGTCCACGGTGTGCAACATGATCAAAAAGTTTGCAACCCATGGCACTGTAGCTAATCTCCATGGACGTTCAAGTTCCAAAGAAATTCGACATTTGAATGAAATGAATCGCTATGGCAGGAGACCCAGGAGGACCCCATTGCTGACACAGAGACATAAAAAAGCAAGACTTCAGTTTGCCAAAATGTACACGAGTAAGCCAATATCCTTCTGGGAAAACGTCTTGTGGACAGATGAGTTTTGGTGAAGCACATCATTTTACAGTTTACCGAAAACGTAATGAAAAGTACACAGTACCTAGAGTCAAATATGGTGGAAGTTCAAATATGTTTTGGGGTTGTTTTGGTGCCTCTGGCATTGGGTGCCTTAACTGTGTGCAAGGCATCATAAAATCTGAGGATTAGCAAAGGATTTTGGGTCACAACGTAGGGCCCAGTGACAGAAAGCTTTCCGTCCAAGATCATGGGTCTTCCAGCAGGACAATGACCCCAAACTTACTTAAAAAAAACCAGAAATGGATGCCAACAAAGTGCTGGAGAGTTCTGAAGTGGCCAGCAATGAGTCCAGATTTAAATCTCATTGAAAACCTGTGGAGAGATCTTAAAGTTGCTGTTCCAATAAGAGAGACCTGGAACAGTTTGCAAAGGAAGAGTGGTCCAAAATTCCGGGTGAGAGGTGTAAGAAGATGTTGATGGTTATAGGAAGCGAATGATTTCAGTTATTTTTTTTTCCAAAGGGTGTGCAACCAAATATAGAGTTAAGGGTGCCAATAATTTTGTCTGGCCCATTTTTATAGTTTTGTGTGAAATTATGTCAAATTTGCTTTTTCCACAGTTTTTTTGTGTTGTTTCAATATACACAAAGTAAATAAGCATGCGTATAGCAAAACGTGTGTAAATGCAATACTGTTCTGTGCGAAATATTTCAAGTCGTGGCCTAATGGTTAGAGAGTCTGACTCGTAATCCTAAGGTTGTGGGTTCAAGTCTCGGGCCGGCCACGACTGAGGTGCCCTTGAGCAAGGCACCGAACCCACCAACTGCTCACCGGGCGCCGTAGCATAAATGGCTGCCCACTGCTCCGGGTGTGTGTTCACGGTGTGTGTGTGTGTGTTCACTGCTGTGTGTGTGTGCACTTTGGATGGGTCAAATGCAGAGAACGAATTCTGAGTATGGGTCACCGTACTTAGCCGTATGTCACGTCAAAAAAAAAAAAGAATTTAAGGGGTGCCAACAATTTTGGCCATGCCTGTATCTGGTTTACATTTATTAGGTTTAAAATTGGAAATGGTCATTAGGATTTTCATATTGGTTTAAATTGCCACTAACTTAAACCTGTCTAGCAGATGTATATCGTCACTGTCGGGGGGAATCCTCGTCTCTCCAAAACCATTATTTTCCAGGAAATTAAAAAAAAACACTGTATCTTATCTGCAATGCACAGGGTTTAGTCTGCGTTGCAGTGGATTGTCTTGCGCTAAATTCCTGTCCTCAGACGAACACCAGATTTTTTTTTCTTTGAGCCCAGTGCTTTGAAGACATTTACCTCAGAAGACGTGTTGATTCGTTGCGACTCTTAATCTTGAGGATATGCCGCGAAGCTCGCCCGTGGAGTGAAGAAGAGGTGGACAGTTGAAGTGTCCAATGGAGTTAAGAGATTTGCGCACAAGCTATTTTCACGACTTTAGATTGTTTGTTAACTTGTAAAAATAACAGACCCACGTAGGGACTGACCAATAGTGAGTGAGTGGCGTGACATATGGCTAAGTACGGTGAACCATACTCAGAATTCGTTCTCTGCATTTGACCCATCCAAAGTGCACACACACAGCAGTGAACACACAAACATCGTGAACACACACCCGGAGCAGTGGGCAGCCATTTACGCTGCGGTGCCCGGGGAGCAGTTAGGGGGTTCGGTGCCTTGCTCAAGGGCACCTCAGTCGTGGCCGGCCCGAGACTTGAACCCACAACCTTAGGATTACGAGTCAGACTCTCTAACCATTAGGCCACGACTTGCCCAATAGCATCGATATGTGAAAATATATGAAATTGACAAAATTTGGATATACGAGGTTTCCGCCCGACAGCGACAATATACTAACAGTCCAAACTTTTCTCTTAGGTAATTGGTCCCTGCTACATGATGAGCATTGCTGCATCTCTGACTGTTTGCATTTCACAATTTTTGTAGTTGCTTGTGCTTTATTTGTGTTTGTTTTAATGTGAAACAGGCCCATGAGCGGTTTGAGGAGCCGAAGCTGGAGGCAGTGAGTGAGAACAATGTGGAACTGGTGCAGGACATCCTGAAAGAACTCACACCACTCACCGAACAAAGCCAGGCAGCACATGAACTTGCCCGCATACTTAGTGAGCCACACTTTCAGGTATACACACAAAGGTCATGCACATCACAGCCTGGCAAAACTGTAAGAAATAACCAGTTTCGTATTGGTCTCCAGTCCCTCCTGGAAACACATGACTCTGTAGCCTCCAAAAGCTATGAGACTCCACCACCCAGCCCCTGTGTCTTCATGGACCCTGCCTTCAACAACCAACCCGTCCCTCCCGATGCCGTCAGGATGGTCGGCATACGCAAAATCTCCGGAGAACATCTGGTAAGAACTGGCTTAGTCAAAGAACTTTAGCTAATTTATGCTATTTCATTGAATCAGTGGAAGGAAATTAATTCATGTACTAATAAACATGATTGTTTTGTGATAGATCATATTAAACAGAGCACCGAAATAATCAGTGGCAGGTTAGAACAGGATTATTTTCCTATAACAGCAAAACCCAGAGAGTTTTAGCATCCATTTTGCAGTGACCTGCAGCTCCACCACTGTTCATGCTGACCAATCAGAATAGAGCATTTGATAGTGTTCAACAACCTTAGTTAAATCATTTATTTATCCTGTTAGCAGTGGCTGATCTCAACATCCTTATCTTCTTGTCGTGCTTGATGGCCAGGGTGTGACGTTTCGTGTGGAGGGCGGAGAGCTGGTGATTGCACGTATCCTGCATGGCGGTATGATCGATCAGCAGGGCCTCCTGCATGTCGGTGATGTCATCAAAGAGGTCAATGGGAAGGAGGTGGGTAGTGACCCCAAAGTGCTCCAGGACATGCTAAAGGAGGCCAGCGGCAGTGTTGTGCTTAAGATTCTGCCCAGCTACCAGGAGCCACACACACCCCGCCAGGTCAGCCACACACAACACACACACAGACATGCTATACGTCATATATTGTAATATTGTGTTTAGTGATATAATGATAAATGAGCCAGTGTCAAATGAATATTAGGTGATTGATGAAGAAGAGCTTTAGTCCCAATCAAACCCTCTCTCTGGTCAGTTTCCTGTTGGCTTGCTTGTTTTCGATCATGCCACTGCCCAGGTATCCCATCAGCTCTCTTTTGAAACCTGATGTGTCATGCTGTGGAGAGCTTTCAGGATGTTAATCTGCATGCTGTCATGAATAAGATCACAGCCATTGTGGTGTAAGAGGCGAATGCTGAAGCCAGACACATTTCCGATTCTGCCTGATATGGGATTACACCAATTGCTACAAATATATCACAGGGTTATATATTAATGTGTTCTTTCAAATACACCATCATTAAAATTGTGTAAGGAGACGTGTAGTGTCCCCAGTGCCAACATGCTGTACCAATCAGAGGTAAAGTTGTAACTTAATTTTTTTTCCATTTAACAAACATAGGGGAGTGCAAACCTTTGCACTCTACTGTATGGAAAGAACCATAAATGTTTCACCTAGCTTAGTAGACGTTTGAGGCTTTGATATGGATCCATGCAGCAGATCAATGTTGTATATTTCGTGTTTTTGTGGTTAAAGAACCAACAGCTTGGCTCGTTTTATCAAGAGTCCCTGGAACCGTGTCCCGTACGTATGATGGAAATGTAGGCCACGTCTGCGTCTCTCCTCCCCCATGTGGCTGCCCCATCTGTGCTCACCTGAGTCACACTTCCTGTCATCCTGACCTCCTGCCCACATTCAGCATGCCCCAGGCTGGTTCCTGACGGGTTCCTGTCGGGTTAACAACAGCTCTGACAGTATCACAGGTTAATATTAATGCGCTCGTTCCAGTATTTATGGTCATTATAGTATCAGACTGGTGAGTGAACTGTCTTTCATACATGCTGAAATGCAATTGAGATCAACATTAAATGCAATTGGATAAAAGTATAAAATACTGTTTGTTAATAAATCGTCATTCTTGGACAATTGATGTTGTATTGTGTTGGGCTGTACTGTATTGTGTTGGGCTGCTTGACACCACACATCTAGGGATTATTTTTGTATATATCCTTAGATCTTTATACTATCCAAATGCAACCATGGTTTGCTGCTTGTCCAGGAGAAAACTAAGAGAGAGATAGAAAGTGGGGGGAAAACGGGGTAATTTTACATTTTTACAATTTCACTGGGTTGCTATGGTGACACCCCGTTTAGGCCCCTCCCCCTCTCTGAACCTTTGTTCTGCTTTCACTCTTTCCTTTTTTTAAATGGTCTGTATGGACCATGTGTTACAAATGTCACTGGACTAACTCATGGACTATCTCTAGCTGTGTGTGTGTACGTTTCACTCTGACACACACACACTGCCCCGTTTTTACAGATCCCCTGTGTTTAGTGTGTGAATGCTGACTCACACACTTTGAAAACAGGAGAGATAACATATATATACTGACAGAAAGGAGACGTGTTGCAGTGCGATGCAATGTGTGTTGTTTTGTGTGTTGTGGTGTGCGTTGTGTGTTACAGCGTGTTGCAGCGTGTGTTACAGTGTGTGTCACAGACTGTTCGAGTGTTCTAACATACTTATTAGGCTCAGGAATGTGCTGCGTTGCAAGACAGACTTGTGGAACATCTTAATTGTTGTTTACTTCTGATCCGTTATGTGAAAGGTGGCCACTTGCTACTTACATTCAAACTAAAACTTATTTCTGAGTTCAGGCTCAGTCTGGTGATCGTGGTAAATATCATCACTTCGTCTTCTGGGTGTTAAGTGAAAACAAAAGGTCACATGGCTAACATGTCAGTCTGAAATCTGCGGACGGCTTGCTGCTTTTAGGCAGCGATGGAAATAGAGAAAATGGGTAATTCCCTATGTACGTTTACGTCTCATTACGTTGCAAAGTTTTTGTCCCTCAGGACATACAACCTCACTGGTGGGGGGACAGACTTTTTGCCCCTCCCCTATATGGTAATCTATTCAAGTGTTACTGACTAATAGGTAAATGTATGTTAAATTGGTAAACGCTGTACCTGTGAGTTTGTAAATGCCACATAATATTTGAGTGATTTTTAGAAAAACAAACTAACTGGTAATGGCCATATGTGTGTTTCTGAACCATCAGGCATTCGTGAAATGCCACTTCGATTACGACCCCGCTCATGATAATCTGATCCCCTGCAAGGAGGCTGGCCTTCGTTTCCACAGCGGAGAAATCCTGCAGATCTTCAACCAGGATGATCCCAACTGGTGGCAGGTGGGTCCAAGCCACAGGAACCCAAATGAAGCCAGAAATCTTTACATTAGTGACGTGACATAGTCGTATTTCAAGCAGCTAATAAATGAGATTGCATTCAGGTGCATTGGGGTTAAATGTGTGTGGATTGTCATTCCTGAGGCCCAGTCGTCAACCTCTGTGTGCTGCAGGCATGTCACCTGGAGGGTGGTAGCGCAGGTCTGATCCCCAGCCAGCTGCTGGAGGAGAAGAGAAAAGCGTTTGTGAAGAGAGACCTGGAGCTAAGCACAGCAGGTACGAGCACACACCTGGAGGTCCTGAAGAAACTTCGGTTTTCTACATTGTAGTGTTTTTTCCATGGAATAACACACTGAGGTGCAGAGCTCTGAAATCTACACAGTATAATAGCATTACTGCTAACAGTAATGAAAACACACAAGCTGGTGGTGAAACTTAAAGGAAAGATTTTTTTTTGTAATCGAAATTGAATTTTTCATTTATTTACGAGAACAGGTGGGTTTGACATGACATCAATGTTTTTTTTATCAGCTTGGAAGTAAACATCGCTCCCTAGTGGATATTTAAAGAAGTGAATGCCAGAGAATCTTGAAAAGTCAGAATGAATATGAAATAAAAATCGATCAATTAAATGCATTAAATCTTTTTTTTTTTTTGGGAATTTTTGCCACATAGGTATAATTAGGATGGTGGTATATTTTTTTATTTAACAGCAGCTTTGACTTGAAGCACAGCTGCAAATTACAAGTTTATATGAATGTGCTTATTTCAATATGTAGCCGTTGTTATAGTAACGGCTCGTTCACAGGGAATCTGTGATGAAACAGATGAAAAGCTTGAAGCCTTCATACAAACTAAAATCTTTCACAACATTAAATTAAACAGATGGATGAGAAGTATGATGTACAAAGTGATAGATGGATTAAAACAAATATTGTGTGTCTCAATAATAAATAATAAAATGCCATTATTGGCAACTTGCTGTAGTCTAAAACACTTTGAAGCAGATGTAGCAGTACATATCCTGTAGTGTTTTTATGATACACATGTGTGTATGTTACCGGATTGTGTGCTGATGTCTGCAGGACCTCTGTGTGCAGGCATGGGTGGGAAGAAGAAGAAGAGAATGATGTACCTGACCACCAAGAATGCAGGTAACACTTCGTTCTCTCTCTTCTCTCCTTTTCCTATTTTCGTCTGTGGTTTTGTGGCCGTCCTCTCTGTGGCATCCCTTAGCCCAAACCCTATCATAGTCTAAAACTATCCTCCAGTTAAAACCCACCTCCAGTCTAAACCCAGTCCTAGTCTACACCATACTCCAGTTAAAACCCACCCCCAGTCTAAACCCTATCATAGTCTAGAACTATCCTAAAGTTAAAACCCACCCCCAGTCTAAAACCTTTCCTAGTCTAAACCATCCTCCAGTTAAAACCCACCTCCAGTCTAAACCCTGTCCTAGTCTAAACCAGCCTCCAGTTAAAACCCACCTCCAGTCTAAACCCTGTCCTAGTCTAAACCAGCCTCCAGTTAAAACATTTAGGGTACTTATCCATAAGAACTTACATTTTGATACAACTGAGCAATTGTTCAGGGGCTGAACCATCCTTCAGTTTAAAAACACCCTGATTCCAAAAACCTTTCCTATTCCGAACCCAGCTCAAGTCTAAAACCATCCTTCGCTCCAAAACCATCCCAATTCAAGTGTTCATGACACTAATACAGTCTTCAGACAAAGGCTAGCTTCTGTCTAAAACCATTCCATAGTTTAGGAGCATTAATAGTGAAAACACTCCTAAATGTTCCCTCAGTTAAAAACGTTTCACTTTAACCTTTCCCTAGTCCACATCATCCCCAATCCATAATTATTCCTAGTGCAAGACCACCCCTAACATAACTCCTTGGTCCAAACCATTCCACCAGTCCCCAGTCTAAATTTTTTTTAAAACCCCCCATCCATCTTCTACCGCTTATCCGGGGCGGGTCACGGGGGCAGCAGTCTAAGCAGGGAAGCCCAGACTTCCCTCTCCCCAGACGCTTCCTCCAGCTCTTACGGGGGAATACCGAGGCGTTCCCAGGCCAGCCGAGAGACATAGTCCCTCCAGCGTGTCCTAGGTCTTCCCTGGGGCCTCCTCCCGGTTGGACATGCCCGGAACACCTCCCCAGGGAGGCGTCCAAGAGGCATCCGAAACGGATGCCCGAGCCACCTCAGCTGACTCCTCTCGATGTGGAGGAGCAGCGGCTCTACTTTGAGCTACTCCCGAGTGACCGAGCTCCTCACCCTATCTCTAAGGGACCGCCCAGCCACCCTGCGGAGGAAACTCATTTCGGCCGCCTGTATCCGGGATCTCGTCCTTTCGTTCATGACCCAAAGCTCATGACCATAGGTGAGGGTAGGAATGTAGATCGACTGGTAAATAGAGAGCTTCGCCTTGCGGCTCAGCTCTTTCTTCATCACAACAAATCGGTATATCGACCGCATCACTGCCGAAGATACACCAATCCGCCTGTCGATCTCCCGCTCCATCCTTCCCTCACTCGTGAACGAGACCCCAAGATACTTAAACTCCTCCACTTGAGGCAGGAGCTCTCCACCAACCTGAAGCAAGCCACCCTTTTCCGGCTGAGAACCATGGCCTCGGACTTGGAAGTGCTGATTCTCATCCCCGCCGCTTCACACGCTGCTGCAAACCGTCCCAGAGCACGCTGAAGGTCCTGATTTGAGGCCCCAGACTGCGCCTAGGAAATCCTGTCCATATAAGTAATGAACAGGACCGGTGACAAAGGGCAGCATGCACCGGGAACAAGTCTGACTTACTGCCGGCAATGCGGAGGGCTCGGCCCCCATACTCCCAGAGCACCCCCACAGGTCACCACGAGGGACACAGTCGAATGCCTTCTCCAGATCCACAAAGCACATGTGAACTGGTTGGGCAAACTCCCATGAACCCTCCAGCAACCTGGCGAGGGTATAGAGATGGTTCCACTATCGGCCGAATTCTCCTCTACAGTATCCTGGCATAGACTTTTCGGGGGAGGCTGAGGAGTGTGATCCCCTGTAGTTGGAACACACCCTCTGGTCCCCCTTCTTAAACAGAGGGACCACCACCCCAGTCTGCCAGTCCAGAGGCACTGTCCCCAACCTCCACGCGATGTTGTAGAGGCGTGTCAGCCAAGACAGCCCCACAACATCCAGAGACTTGAGGTACTCAGGGCGTATCTCATCCACCCTTGGTGCCTTGCCACTGAGGAGCTTTTCAACTACCTCAGTGACCTCAGCTTGGGGAATCGACGAGTCCACAACTGAGCCCCTGCCCTCTGCTTCCTCAGTGGAAGACATGTCGGTGGGGTTGAGGAGAACCTTGAAGTACACCTTCCACTGTCCGAGGATGTCCCCAGTCAAAGTCAGCAGATTCCCACTCCCACTGTAAACAGTGTGGGCAGGGCACTGCTTCCCCCTCCTGAGGCACCGGACGGTTTGCCAGAATTTCTTCAAGGCCAACCAATAGTCCTTCTCCATTGCCTCACCAAACTCCTCCCAGACCCGAGTTTTTGCCTCCGCAACCACCCGGGCTGAAGTGTGCTTGGCCCTCCAGTACCTATCAGCTGCCTCCGGAGTCCCCTGAGCCAACCAGGCTTGATAGGACTCCTTCTTCAGCTTGACGGCATCCCTTACTTCCGGGGTCCACCACCGGTTTCGGGGATTGCCACCACGACAGGCACCGGAAACCTTGCGGCCACAGCTCTGAGCGGAGAACATGGTCCACTCGGACTCAATGTCTCCAACCTCCCTCGGGATCTGGTTGAAGCTCTGCCGGAGGTGAGAGTTGAAGATCTCTCTGTCAAAAGTTCCCCGCAGACCCTCACAGTACGTTTGGTCTGCCAAGTCTGTCCAACTTCCTCCCCCGCCATCGGATCCAACTCACCACCAGGTGGTGATCAGTTGACAGCTCCGCCCCTCTCTTTACCCGAGTGTCCAAGACATACGGCCGAAGGTCAGATGAAACAACCACAAAGTCGATCATCGACCTCCGACCTAGGGTGTCCTGGTGCCATGTGTACTGATGGACACCCTTATGCTTGAACATGGTGTTCGTTATGGACAAACGGTGACTAGCACAGAAGTCCAATAACAGAACACCACTCGGGTTCAGGTTGGGGGAGGCGTTCCTCCCAATCACGCCCCTCCAGGTGTCACTGTCACTGCCCATGTGAGCGTTGAAGTCCCCCAGTAGAACGACGGAGTCCCTGGTCGAAGCACTTTCCAGCACCCCTTCCAGAGATGCCAAGAAGGTCAGGTACTCTACACTGCCATTTGGCCCATAAGCGCAAATAACCGTGAGAGACCTATCCCGACCCGAAGGCGCAGGGAAACGACCCTCTGGTTCACCGGGGTGAACTCCAACACATGGTTGCTGAGCTGGGGAGCAAGCCCACACCAGCCCACCGCCTCTCACCATGGGCATCTCCAGAGTAGTAGAGAGCCTCAGCGAGGTGACATTCCATATCCCTAGTGCCAGATTCCGTGTCCGGGGATTGGGTCGCCGAGGCCCCCGCCTTCGACTGCCACCCAATCCATTGCACCGGCCCCTTACGGTTCCTCCTGCAGGTGGTGGGCCCACAGGAGATCAGCCCCACGTCGCTCTTTCGCGCTGAGCCCATCCGGGCCCTGTGGGGAAAGCCCGCATGCGAGCCCCAACCCCGGGCCTGGCTCCAGGGCAGGGCCCCGGTTTCGCCATACCGGGCGACGTCACAGACCTTGATTTATTTTTTCTCATAAGGGGGTTTTGAACCTCTCTTTGTCTGGCCTGTCACCCAGGACATGTTTGGCTTGGGAGACCCTACCAGGGGCAAAAAGCCCCAGACAACATAGCTCCTAGGATCATTCAGGCACCCTTTAAAAAACCCTTCTAATCCAAAATCATGTCCTAGTCTGAAACCCTGAAAACCTGTCCCCAGTTCAAAATAAACATTATAAAACCAAACCAAATCATCCCCATTCTCCAAAATGGTCCCTGATTTAAAAACCACATTTCTCACTAATCCACACCACACCCCCTTCCAATAACATGTTTAAAGTCTAAAACCTTTTCCAATTCAGAACTTTCTCCAGTCCAAAATCATCCCCAGTTCAAATCCATCCTGAATGCAAAATAGTCCCTTAATACAAATCATCCCACTAGTCCATAACCATTTACCCGTCTAAACTCTTCCTCAGTCCAGAACTATCCCCAAGTCAGACACCATCAGTCCCCACCCCAACTCAAAACTCTTTTCTAGTCCTTACCCTAATCCATCTGGTTCCACCAAGTCCAAACCATTCCACCTCTCCTTCTCCAAATGCAAACCCTTCTCTCCATCTTGAATCAAAACTAGTTCTGCCCAATCAAACAGCATAACTGCTGTTCCTCTCAGTTCAGATTCATACCCCTTGGTGCAAATTCCCCACTCATGAACCATCTTGCTAGGAGCAACATGCAGCAAGAGCATGAAAGAAAATCAAATTAATTTCAACCAAGCTGGTTCCTTGTGCATGAGACTTGTGTGTGTGTGTGTGTGTGTGTGTGTGTTCTGCATTCTGCATTGTGTTAAAATTGTATAAATTTGCTTGTATTATCTTTTTGTTCTTACTCTGCCACAGCATCAGGCTTAGATGTTGCAGACCTCTTTTTATTTTAATGTTTTGTTTTGTTTTGGCATTTTATTTCTGTTTATTGCTGATATGTAGTATAAATCTGAACCCTATTCTCCTTTTTTGCTTAGTTTTAGGTCATATTTGTTGCTGTTTTTCTGATTCCTGCTGACTTTCATCTGCTCATAGCTGAAAACTACTTTTCTTCCTTAAATGCGACTTAAAAGTAAACCGAAGTAAATCTGTTAGATGCTTATAGTGTGTAATGTCAACGAACACCAGTATTGACTGAAATGTAAAAAATCTCAAAATTGTAGTGTAAATCAACATAACTGATTGTTTAATTGTTTATTGAGTTTGATGTACTTTAAACTCTCTCACTCTCTCACTCTGTGTCAGAGTTTGACAGACATGAGCTGCTGATCTATGAGGAGGTGGCGAAGGTGCCGCCGTTCCGGAGAAAGACCCTGGTGCTGATCGGTGCACAGGGAGTCGGACGCCGCAACCTGAAAAACAAGCTGCTGATGTCACAACCTCATCGTTACGGCACCACGACACCCTGTAACACACACACACACACACACACACACACACACTACAATCCCAAGAATCCATATTCCTGTCCATTTCCCATAATGCACCTGTAATAGCTCAAAATACACATTTCCCTTTTCTTTATGCCACATAGACACGTCCCGTAAGCCAAAAGTGGATGAGAAGGAGGGACAGATGTACCTGTTTATGTCACGCAGCGAGATGGAGGCGGACATTAAGAGCGGCCGCTTCCTGGAGCATGGCGAGTACGATGGTAACCTATACGGCACCAAGATCAACTCCATCCATGAGGTGATCGAGTCCAGCAAGGTCTGCATCCTGGATGTCAACCCGCAGGTGAAATAAGAGGATCGATATTAAAGTGTATTTTTACCAGGAGGAGAGTTTAGACTTTAGGTCGGGCAATATGGAAAAACATATAACATGATACACAAAGAAACATTACGCATTTTAGAAAAGTGTGTGCAATATTGATAGTATTGGACAATAATTACAGACTTTTATAATGAAGACTTTTATGGTATGGTGCAGTGTAACTTGACACAAACAATTGGCTCAACTATTTGCGACCAGTGTGTTGTCCAACATTTCCTAAGTTCCCTGCTCACATCAATTCTTACCTGTAGCTAGTTTCTTTTTACTGCTTGACAAAAATCTTTTAGTATCAACTGATTATGTAAGATACAACAGCTAAATAAATGCAAAGAGACATTATAAAGAAAACTAAACTTTTGGAAGAAGCAGCAGACTTTGTGCATTGGTGCCTGTGTTGATTGTAGCTAGTCCAGTTAGCTCACTTTGCTAATCCGCAAAAGAAGCTACTACGAAAGCTACTAAATCCATTTTTTTTACTTAAATCAAACAATCACATTAAAATTTTATTGTTTGTTTCACTAGAACTTATACAATGTACATATTTAACCCTATGCTGTGGCTACATTTCTCATCAAAACTAACAGAAGAAAGGCCACACCCACAAATGAGAGTAGCAGTCACTATACATCCTCAAGAGACAAACTACAACTAGCTGCTTACCTGCTAACGTTAACGTAGTGGCTCGGCACCAGTGTTACTCGGTAGCATCACCTAACGGACAAGCTTTAAGAAAAACAGGGTCCAATAGCATCTTCGATATTAATGGCATGTGAGCTCAATAAATAATCGACAGATTTCTGTCACTTCAGGCTCTCAAAGTGTTGCGGACAGCCGAGTTCCTGCCCTATGTCGTGTTTATCGAAGCCCCTGACTTTGAAGTGCTGAAGGAAATGAACAGATCTGCCATCGAGGCTAGAGTCGTCACCAAACAGCTCACTGTGAGTTTGGCCAAAAAATGATTATTTATATAAAATAAAATAAATGAAATGTTACTAACTTATGTTAACTAAATTAACATAGACAATTAAAACTATATTAAATTATGTTAATATTATATTAACTCAATTTCAAGTTCATATACTTTTAAGTCCTAATCAATATTTCGATACTTGGCATCTTTTTCCCACTTGATATTGTGTACAGATTTACCAGAAAATACAGAATATTCCTGAAGTTTAACATTCCTTTTCTAAAATATTCGTACAAGTCATATTTTGTGTTAAATTTTAGTTTTCTTTAAAAACACATCATCTCAGCAGAATGTTTCTGTGTGTCATGCAGGACTGCGAGCTGAAGAGGACAGTGGAGGAGAGCGAGAGGATCCACAGAGCTTATGGTCACTACTTTGACCTCACCATCGTCAACGACAACCTGGACGGCGCATATCGCAGCCTGAAGGTGGCGCTAGAGAGACTGACCACTGAGCACCAGTGGGTTCCTGTCAGCTGGGTTTTCTGAGCCGTATATATATATAAAGGTGAAATGTGAGCAGCTCATAAAGAAACAAAAAAAACAAAAACAAAAAAGAAACAAACCTAGAAACAGCCATGTTTAAATTCTACCAAAAACACAGATTATTTTCATGCTAGTTATATGACACAAAATGACACTTTTTTCTGACATTAAGGTGTAAGATTTTGTGAGTTTGTGAACTATGTGCAAACTGTGTGTTAAAATGAACACACACTCCAGTTCACCCAGAATTTAAAGATGGCTGCTCAGGTATGCTAGGCTTGTGCGATGAGAATGATTTACTCTTTCACTGCCATGATGTTCAGCTACATTCATTCTGCTAATATGGTACAGGTTTGCCATTTAACTCTTCTAGGCAGGCATGAGATTTTGCATTTACTGTTTATAATACCTCTTTACAAACCGACTGGCTGTTACACAAAATGAAAAAAGTCACACTCAAATTAACATTTCAATCCAAATGAAGTGACCCATATCAGAGAAGTCGTCACTAAAGAGAGCAACACTACAAATCTTAAGAACAAGCTAAAAATCCACCGGATTTCTGAGTTATCTTGAGTTACTGCTGCCAACAAGCAGTTCCTGACCTGTTCTCCATTCACAGCACTCTTAACATGCTGAGCCTCAAGGTCAGTAACCACATAGTAAAGCCAGAAGCAGCTGGAGGTGGTTTGATTGCACAGAGCCAGCAATGACTGCATTAAAAAAAAAGAAAGGAGAGGAAAAGATTGATTGGTTGCTGTAGAGAAACATGCTGCAGTGGTGAGTAACTTCCACGTAAACCTCAGCATGTAAACCTCACACTCAGCAGCACCAAACCACCGCTTTAGGATCCATAAATCAAGATTTTATTTTAATGGATAATGACGAGAGGTTGAAATCAGCATTTCACAAAACTAGCACATGCTTTCATATCACAGGAAATTAAAGAGTAACAGAAACATTGTGTACATGTTTTTGTTTGTATGGTTTGATCATTGTTTTTATACCACTTTTTTAAAAATATTATTGATGGAGTAATGCTACCATGTGCCACCAAAATGCTACGTCTTCTAGCCTGTGGGTTATATTAGAATTTAGTTTAATTTAGTAAACAAGATGAAGCGCGCTTCAAGAACCCAAAATTATTCATCACTTTTATTCAACCCAAAATAAGAATGTTGGACACTTCATGCACTCAACACTTGCAGCTTTGCTTATGTAGCGAAAATGTTGAGGGATTAGAAGAAAATGACCAGAGTGAGAAAATTAGCTCATGCTGTGTGGTTTATTTTTAACCATTTTAACTAGCTACCACTTTAAACGTTTACTGCATTCTGCTAAAGGTATGTTACGTGTGTTTGATGCCATTCGATTTTGATTTGGGCTTCTACTTCCAGATGATACAATGCTTCTTACATTCACATACTCTAGATACACACTCAAGCTAACTAGCTACATGCTCCACCAAACATCTACACTATCAAGCTAACTAGATACTATATACTAAAGCTAACAAACTACATGCTCGAGATAAGTCAGCTACATACTCAAGCTAGCTAGCTACATGCTCAAGCTAACTCCAACTGCATGCTACTGTATGTGCTTGAGCTAAATCTAGCTACACACTAAAGCTAGTTAGATGCTCAATCTAACTAGCTTAATACTAAAGTTAACTAATTACATGCTCAAACTAAGCAATACTGAATCAAACTAGCTAAACCCTCAAGCTAACTGTAGCTACCTACTAAAGCTAATTAGCTACATTTCTAGATCTGTGCACTTATCAGACTGGAAGTCAGTCGAGACAATCAGATTTGATGCCCCCACATACTGTAGTTCATTTAAACAAAATTTATATAAACAAACAAAACAAAACACACACACACACACACACACCAGTTTTACTTTGCTGTACATTAGTTTGCTCCATGTCCCGCTCCTCACTCATGTAGCAAACATAGCAAGCGTTGTTTGGCGGTGAAGCTGATAAACAGAATAACCTGTCTATGATAAGTGGAAAAACATTTTGTTGTAAATTTGATTTAGTTGATTCCATCTGCAAAAAAAACTTGAGCCCAGAGAAACAAGGACCCTGACAGGAGCCAGTGAGGTTCTCTATTTTACTAACAACAATCACTCCTATTAAATGTGTAAAGACGCGATGGAGCCAAGATGTAGTGTGTGTGTGTACCTGTGAGTCGTATATTAATGCTGTATATTTGTACAGACGCCGTGTGAAGTGTAGCTGTTCGTTTCTATCCTCCTGAATGAGAGATGATGAGAAATATGTTTGTGCTTAAATAAAATTGAGCTCACACTAGAACACAGTGTCCTGTAAATTAAAGCAGCAATAAGTGTCCTGTCATTTAGAGACATCCCTTAAGAACTGGATTGATGTTTGGTTCTGAATTTGGCTGTAAACAGGAGACTAATAAAGTATGAATCTAATAGAGTATGTATCTAATAAACCAGATCAAACCCCCAAGTGACTCACTCTGGATTTATCTGTGAGGAGAAAGGGACGTACGTGTGTGTGTGTGTGTGTGTGTGTGTGTGTGTGTGTGTGTGTGTGTGTGTGTGTGTGTGTGTGTGTGTGTGTGTGTGTACCTGTGCGTGTGCGAGATGATTATGATAAACAATTTCCTGGAGAAACATATGCAGATAGTAACAGCATGCCAGTGAATGGGGACAGACAGGAAGAGGAAGAAAGTTTAAGAAAGAATCAATGAATAATAAGTGAAATAAACGTAAGTAAAAGAGAATGAAAAAAGGATGAAAAAGTGAAGGGAAAATAAGTAAAAGAAATAAAAAGAAAGTAACAGTAAAAGACAGCATTAAAGAGTGAAAGAAAACAAAAAATAAAAGAAAGGAGTGAAAAACAAAAAGAAAGAAAGAAAGAAATAGAATGAAAGAAACAAGAAATTATCTAAATAAAAAGAAAAAAGAAAGATAAAAAAGAAAAAGCAAGACAGAAAAACTAAAGACAACCATTAAAAGAAATAGATAGATACAAAAATATACAGTGAAGTTAAAATGTCTGTAAGAGTATAATCCTGTTATAGTCCACAACCTTACACAGAGAACAACCCACACCCCTTGCTATCTCAGACTCTGCCTCTCACTATCTCAGACTCAGCCTCTCACTATCTCAGACTTTGCCTCTCACTATCTCAGACTCCGCCTCTGACTATCTCAAACTCCGCCTCTGACTATCTTAGACTGTTCCCCCTGAAACCGAACTGAGGTGATGTTTCCTCTCCCTTCTGGTAAAGTCCCAAGATGTCAATAATCTCCAGACTCTCAACAACTGATGAAGTGCTTTGCATTGTGTTTATTCAGAGTATAACTAACTATCTCTCTCTCTCTCTCTCTCTCTCTCTCTCTCTCTCACACACACACACACACACACATACACACACACACACACACTCTACAGCACAAACGGACTATGGATCATCAAGCCGTTTTACAGTCATTGTAAACTTCTCACGTTATCAACAATATAACAATGTATTCTTATCAATAATAAATCAAAATGATCCGGAGCTCGGATCTGGTCCTGATCTTTTCACTGTCAATTTGTGTTCAGTGTCCATGACGTTTGCTGTGCCTGTTGAGGTAAAATGTGAGGAAATGACAGCTGCTCCACGATTTCAGTGTAATCTGGTGGTGCTTCATCAGGAACGCTTATCTTCCTCTGCAAAGAAAACAAATATCCAAGAACAGAACATTCTATTACTTATATTTTAGCAATAAGAATTAGAATTACAAAAAATATTGTGCAAAACATAATAAACATGAGAAATATCGTAGGAAAACATGTAAGAATTAGCATAAGGGGTATTGTATATGAAAATAAAAACATCCATAAACATTTGGATGTCAAGAATGATAGGTATTTACCTCTGAATATGGTGGTGGAGGGACGACAGTGGCGACGGAGTCATATGAAGGGGGCGCAAAAGTCTCCACAGATGACAGTGAAGCCTCATCAAAGTTGTCATTGTTAACCGAGATGGGAATGACATAAATAGGAGTGTTCCGGTGTTGCAGCTCTCTCGTGCTCGATTGTCTGAAGCACCGGAGTTTACAGCAGCATTTCATCAAGACCATAGCAATGGAGAAGCCCAGGAGTGGCGATAAGAACATCCTGTTTGGTGCAGACCAAATAAACTTAGCATTACACACTTTAGAATTAAAAAAATAAACCAAACACTGTTATGTCCAGCACTAATTTGCATGATAACGATCCTACACTAGATTGCTACTATTACAATACTGAACCTGAATACAACAATCTCCAATTAAAAAAAAACATCCATGCTTGTCTTACACATGGCTTTGTGATGTAGACGCATTGAGACCTGAGGAAATGGTTTCTGTTAGTTGCTGCTGCTATCAACAAATGTTTAGCTTTAACATGTTACGTCATGATTAAAACACTTTGTTTAGTCAAGAATGAGAGGTCCTGAGTGTATCAGGGAAAATGCATGCTTTAAATGATATTTAACATTTTTTTTTTATTTTACAGATGCTTTTTTTTATTTACAGAATTTTTTTTGTTATTACAGATGCTAACTGTTAGCAATGTTGTCAGTCATAATAATCTCCACACACAAGAAAATCTAATGACATAAATGTATAAAGTATACATTTGTCATTAGATACCTTTTTAAAGAACGTTTATTCTACATATAGTATAAACAAAATCATTACATTTCTACAAAATGTTTTAGTTTTTCAGTCAAGCATTTATTAAGAGTTTAAGGAATTAAGAGTTATTTATTATTAAGAGGTAAGAGTTAACTATTTACTTGATATATATGATAATTCAACTTACTTTATATAGTAGATAAACTTAAATAAAGTTTCTATATATAGTATATAAACATTTAAACTTACTTTATATAGTAATAATCCATCTCAATCATTCCTGCTGCTGGTCTGGGAAAAGAAAGAAAAAAATCATTAAAATGTTTTGATTCAGTTATCTATAAAATGCTGTAAGATTTCAATCCAGGAAGCTGTGGAAAACCCAACAGCTCTGTATCAGTATTTAGCATTGGCACCTCTGTGTCTGTGCTGAGGATTTAATCAGTAAAAGCTGCTCAGTTTTGAGGTCAATGTCAAGAGACGGGAATGAGACAGCATGACAAGTCTTTCCCAAAAGCCCTGATAAAAACATTTGGTATGGTATCGTAAATGTTGTAAAACAGACAAATTATATATATAATCACAGATACAATAACCTTTCACACATATGCTTTCCTAAACAGCTACAGTGTCATCTTAACCCTAATCATGGCTTCACAGTAATTATAAACTACTAGCTACAGCAGATAATTGACTAGTATCTTAAAGCAGAAACTTTATTGAATCAAATACTTACAGTGAATCAAAATAAAGTTTTAAGATGTTCGAAGAAACTCCTCAGGCTGAGCTTATGGTATTTGAGGTGTCCCGAAGTGGTGAAAAAACAGCACGAGGACTTTGAGCAGGTAACTGACGCAACAAACTGTTGCCGTTTACACCCAGGGAAAGCTGAAGCAGTATTAGACGACGTGCTGGACATGACAGTCGAGAAGTTACAGTAGAAACTGTAAAACCACGTTCGAGTGAACAACCACCAAAGGGTTAATAATTATAAAGGTTTGATTTCAAGCTGAGAAAACAATAACTGAGAGTTCTGACAGGATACCGAGGCAAACTAATCTCATCTTTCCCATTTAATTATGATATAAAACTGTTATAATATATATATATATATATATATATATATATATATATATATATATATATATATATATATATATTCATATAAACATAAACTTTAATGTCTTAATGAAAAAGATAAGTTAAAAAAGTAAACTACAGGTAAAAAAATAAAAAGATAAATGATTAATAGAATAAGCAGAACAAATGGGAATGTACAATTGGGAATGTACAATACACAATACAATGTTTTGGTTTTTATTTTGTATCCTCATTCGGAACAAATCTAGGAGTCTAAACCATTTATTAGCAGTTTATGTTTATTAAAAGAAGAACAAAGTAAATTAATGCTGCAGTTCTGTCAGTAGCTAAGCTTCTGTTAGCTATACACACACAACCTTCATTACCACCAGCTAATGTCCATTAAATACTTTTTAAAGGAAGTAAAACATCACTTCTCCCAGCAGAGAAAAGTAAGAAAACCTTTCTGAACATTAATCCAAGACCTCATTATAAAATGTTGTGGGTCACCTGCCCAGGGATGATTGTGATTCTACTTGTATATTCATTTTGGTTAGTTTATTCTTAAGTCTCCACAGTGAACACAGTTTTATGATGACAGAGATCATGATGTTAAAAAAATGAGAACATGGTCAATGAACAGTAGGTTTTAAATTCCACTTAAACACTGTGATCAGTTCATTGTTCATGAAGTCCTTCACCTAAATCCTCACCTACTCATGTGATGCATAATATAAAATGCGAGACAATTCTGAACAGGAGACATCATTTATTTTAAAATAAATTCAGGGCACAGTTATAAACCAAAGAAAGAAAAAAAAAAGTCAATACAGGTGAGGTTGCAAGGTGCAGGTGATAAAGCCTCTACTTCCAGAGCTTCTTGATAGACATGTTCTTCTCGCTGTCTTTCTGCATCACCTGAAAGTAAAGAACAGTGTACTTATAGTTTCATTCTAAATGTGTATGGAGAAGATAACTGAAGTTAACACTTACTAAACAATGTGCACAATTTGTCTAACTGGCTTTAAAAATTCAGTAAGAAGTAACAAAGTATAAAATAAGATGAATGTACCTTTGCAACAGCCATCTCAAAGTCTTCCTGGGTGACGTGGACCCTCCTCTCTCGCAGGGCATACATGCCGGCTTCTGTACAAACGCCCTGCGTGAAAAAATTTAACAATGACATATTTTGGATGGCGGCTAAAAAAAACACAGTGGTAAACAGTACAAATGTAAGGCGCAATACAGTGACTCTAGGTCCTGCCCTGATGTTTTTCACAACTTTATAATGCCAATTTAAGTTAACCATAAATGTTTTATGGTCCTAAGCAAAAAAAGGTCCCAAAGTCAGTGGCTAGTTGTCAGTCAGGGTTCACAGGGTGACAGGACTTGGCCAGACATCACGGTCAAGTGTAGCATATAACTAGAGGAAGCAGCTAGTTGCTGAAATGGGCAAGTTGTCAAACTACATGTTGGGATGGTAAAGACAGACACGGTCACAGGATATGGCCAGACACCCTGGTCAAGTTCAGATTGAGTTGTCATGGTAACAAATAGTTGTCATGGTAGCAAATGAGGTAGAGTCACAGGTAGTGGCCAGTCGTCAGGGTCAAGTTTAGGATGAACCTCGAAGAAACTTCTTTGATCAAATTTAGGTCAAGGCCACAGGGTCATGTTCAGGTTCAGGATGGAGCCACCGGAAGAGGCCAGTGGTTATAGTCAAGTTAAAGGCAGCAGTCAGTTCCTAATCGTCATGTTTAGGACACAACCCTAAAGAGGAGACAGTTATTACAGTACTATTCACACCAGAGCTGCAAGAGGAAATCAGTTCTGATGATCAATTTTAAGATAGAGCCTCAAACAATGGCCAGTCATGGAGTAAAAAAAAAACGAGATGGCATTCCATACATCAGGACTAAGCCACAGAAAAAGGCCAGCTGTGATGGACAAAGTCCAGGCAATATGGCCAACTCTATGACTAAGTTAGGGTTAGCTGGTTATCTGAAATGGGCAAGTTGTCAAACTACATGTTGGGATGGTCAAGTTCAGGGTGGACTAATGAGGGCATCTTAGCATTGCTTATTTAGCCTTAGTTTTTAAGCTTCTTTAAACTTCTTATTGTGAGGAACAATGCAGGTGGTCCGTAGAATAGAACTGATCAGACTCGAGTCCACTGTAGTACCACTGTATTTCCTGGTCTTACTGCTGAACTTACCTTAACCTCAGCACCTGATGCCCCTGGCATGAGCTCGGCGATTTTGCGCAGGTTGATGCCACGCGTCAGATTCATCTTGCGTGAGTGGATCTTCAGGATGTCCAGACGGGCCTGTTGAGAAAAAGGACAGTGAGCATTGTGGCTCTTTGCTGCTGTACACACTATGATGATAAGCATCAGATGAGCATCTGGTTAAGGTTTATGATAAAATGACAAGACCTCCTCATTGGGAGGGGGGAACTCGATTTTCCGGTCGATGCGGCCAGGCCGGAGAAGAGCCGAGTCGAGGATGTCTATGCGGTTGGTGGCCATGATGACCTGCAGGAGACAATCAAATGTCAGGAACTGTTACATTAATAATCAGCAACAATCGAACATCCAACAGTTTGGTAACTAGTTACTGCCAGCTCTAAAATTCTCACTGCACTGGTAATAATTAATCAGGATTCTCTGTGATGAATAATATTCATCCTGTACCTTGATGTTCTTGGTGGCCTCAAAGCCATCGAGCTGGTTAAGGAGCTCGAGCATGGTGCGCTGCACTTCACTGTCACCACCGGAGCCTCCCTCTAGACGCGAGGAGCCGATGGAGTCAATCTCATCCATGAAGATGATGGAGGGCGCATGCTCACGTGCCATCACAAACAGCTCACGCACCATTCGTGCACCTGCAAAACAGATTATAATTACGGAAACCCCACGCCAATATATTCTTTTATTATAAGTATATAAAGTGGCATATGATAATTACAGTGCAGTATGTATAACTAATGCTTTAGTTGGCTGTCCTCACCCTCTCCGATGAATTTCTGCACGAGCTCGGAGCCAGAGACACGGATGAATGTGCAGTCGGTGTGGTGAGCTACAGCTCGAGCTAGCAGTGTCTTCCCAGTGCCGGGAGGTCCGTACAACAGCACCCCCTACAGGTCAACATGAGCAGTATTACAGTCTGTTGTAATATGTGATGTATTAAAATACGAGTAGGGTTTGGCTCAACCCACCTTCGGTTGTGCGATTCCGAGGGCCTCGAAGAGCTCCGGGTGCTTGACGGGCAGCTCAATCACCTCCTTGATCTCTTTGATCTGCTTGTCCAGACCACCAATCATCTCATAGGTAGAATCTGGCACCTACAGGGCAGACAGAAAAAAAACAAACAAAAAAAACCCCCAACATTTTACTTTACTTTAAAACATTTTCTTTTACTTTATTTCATTTACACACACACACACACACACACACACACACACACACACACACACACACGCACGCACATGCGTACCTTCTCCACCATCATGAGTGACACCAGAGGGTCCACCTTGTTGGGGAGGATCTTGTGCAGCGTGTAGCTGTCATTACGCAGTGCCACCCGGCAGTTCGGAGTCACCTGCAGGAATTAGTTAATATTTTATATGACAGATCATCGAAAAAACAAGAAGCAATCTGGAAGTAACTAGACCAATATGAAACACTCACGTCATTAATGTCGATGTTCTTGTCGACGTCCACCACAAATTTCCCCTCAGGGTGAACCTACAGACACATGAGGAAACGAAAAGCAAAACATTTTGACCATGCATCAGCAGACAAAAAAGTTACTCATTAGTGTAGCTCCATTACTGCATGCAACTTACCTTTACCAGGACTTTTTTCTTGTCCATGGCTCGGACCACTTCGCCAACATAGGAGCCCTGTTCCTGCAGCAGCTGCAGCTCCTCACGAAGCAAACGTACTGCACAAAGACAAAGTCATATCAATCTTCTTCTACTTTTAGGTTGTTTTTTTTAAGGGGTCCTTTTTCAACACATCCATACATCTCCTCTTTGGCCTTCCTCTTGACCTTTTTACATCTCCAAAAGCCTTCTACCAATATAACCACTCTGTCTCCTCTGTTCATGTCCAAACACTCTCAATCTAGCCTTTCTGACCTTGTCCCCAAAAACAGCCAACCTGAGCTCATCCACATCTCTGCTACCTACATCTCTGCTACCTACATCTCATGTCTTTTCCTCACTGCTATGGTCTCTAACCCATACAGCAGAGCTGCTCTACTGTCTTTTACACCTTTCCTTTGATTCTCGCTGACACTCTTCTGTCACACAACACTCCTGACACTTTTCTCCATCCACTCCAACCCTCCTGTACTCATCTCTTCACCTCTTTTCCACACAGGATAGTTGACTAGAAATAAACTCCTGCACCTTCTTGACAAATATACACTTTTCTTAACCTAGCTTACACTACTCTTTCCCATAGCTTCATTGTGTGGCTCATCAATATAATACATCACCTGGGGCATCTTCTGACTCTCAAAAATCCTGTTGAATAATCTAGATAGAAACTCCACTGCAGTCTAGACACTTCCACAACTCCACAGGTATGTCACCTGACCAACAGCCTTTTTTCTCAGAGACTTCCTCACCTTATACTTTCTAATCTTTCCCATTTCTTAATATCTAAAATATTCACCTCTTTTTCTTGTCTTTCCCTCTCATTTTCCTCATTCATCAGCTCCTCAAAATACTCCCTCCACCTTCTCTGCACTCTCTCCTCACCTGTCAGAACCTTTCCATTTCTATCTTTAATCAACCTTATCTGTTGTACATCCTTCCTATCTCCATCATATCTATAAGTCCTTTTCGCCTTCCCTTGCATCTATCCTGGCATACAACTCATCGTACGCGTTCTGTTTGTCCTTTGCCACGGCCCTATTCGATTTCTCTTAATCATGTCTACTATCCAGTTCTTTTTTGCTAGCCTCTTCCTCTGAATGATGTCCTGTACTTCCTCAATCTACTACCATGTTTACTTATTTCCTTTTCCCCTTCCAGCGGACACACCGAACACCCTCCTACCTGTCTCCCTAATCACTTCTGCTGTAGTTTCCCAGTCATCTGGAAGCTCTTCCTGACCAACCTCAAGTCTGCTCTAATCCCTACTCTCTTTCATCTGGGAATACTCTCAATCACCACACTCCAGAATCTCTCCTTCTCGTCTAACTCACAGCCTACTTTTGGAGCACAACCAATGACGACGTTCAACGTTAACCCTTCTAACTTCAAACTGATCGCCCTTTCAGACACTCTTTTCACCTCTAAAACATTCCTCACAAACTCAATCTTCAGGATCATTCCTATCCCATTTCTCTTCCTATCCACGACATAACAGTTTGTATCCCCCTCCAATACTAAGTATTTTGCTCCTCTTCCACCTGGTCTCCTGCAAACACCGTACATTTACCTTCCTTCTTTCCATTATAGCTGCCAGCTCTCTACCTTTCCCTGTCATTGTACCAAAGTAAATGTTCCTATTCCCAGACCTATACTCATGCCTTTCCTCCTCTCTCTCTGCTTCTCTCCTTCTCTCAACCAACGGTAGCCCGATTTCTGCCAGCACCCTGTAGGCACCCTTCCTGACACAACCCTGTCTATTTATCTGGGCTTAGGACCGGCACAGAAACCACTGGCTTGTAACCCCTGTGACTAGATTCTCCACTAAACGTGTGTCAATAATGTTATACTGCATTTAAACATGTGAGGTTATATAAGGGTTTTAAAAGAAACGCTTGTGATTAGAGTCTACCTTTAGCATTAAGCTCATTTCTCTGGGCCTGCAGACGGCGAAGGTTCTGGCTCTTCTCATTGACAGTCAGCTACAAACCACAAAAAATAAATAAAAAAAAAATACAAAAAGATTTCAAGATTCATTACTCAAAAACTCTATTAACCTATGAAAATACTTAGTTTGCACAATTTGAGTAACACTAAGAAATACAAGTGTAAAATGTAAAAACTAAGCAGAATTTTATGCATCTGAAACAAAAGCAGATGAACCTGAATCAATTTAAAGGGTTTTTTGTGTAATGGACATCACTTAATCTTAAACTAACGAGAGAAGCCAGAATTCAAACAAGCACACAGTGATTATGATAATGAGTTTCGTGTCTTTTCACGGAGTCGGATCATTTACACGAGCCGCTATAGGTCAATAATTCGAGCCGACTCTTTCAAACATCCGAGCTAAATGAAAGGTCAGATGTTATAGAACGGACTCCTCTTTAATTCGATTGCACTACAACAATAGGTGCATTGATAAGATTTAAAACAAAAGCAAAAACAAACAAACAAAAAACCCCACATGGCTCATATGTACGAGCCGACTCACAAGATTCGTATAAAAGATCCGAATCAAAGAGTCGACTCGTTCGAAAATGACAAGACTAGTCTTACTTGTAACTCCTCGATTTTGGACAGGTAATACTGTCGGAGACCTGAGCCTCCTTTACTGTCCTCCAACTCCATCTAAAATAAATACACAGAAAAAGCAGAATCGATCAATAACTCATTGCACATCATCTAGAATAAATTTCTCTAAGCTACAGCAAACATTACAACTAACGACAGTACAACAACATTTATAAAACTACAATAACAAATAAATCCTGGTTAGTTTCCTGCTCTAAATGAAATAATTCGAAAAATAAAAACAAAAAACCGAACGCCGGCACTCACTACTAGCATTTTTCTTACATTAGCAAAGCTAATATCATTCTGTAATTCCTACCCGTTTTATATTAAGCCCCACCTCATGTGCGAGGATTGGCCTGTAGGTCATGCATAAAAAGTGGCTGTCCAATCATAAAACAAATCATAGAAAAACGATCAAATCCTACTAAGAAAGGCGGGACAAGTCAGAATACAGGTGGAGAAAAAAAAAACGCTTTTAGCTAGTAATAACAATGAGACAGCAAAGTGAAATCTATTTAAAGATTTTTAAAACCCTATAAATACGACTTCTCTCCTTTTGTTACACGACACATATATACGCGAATGTCTTTCGGTCGAATATAATGCAGAATAACATATAAATTACTACAAGGAAACTGCGATTTGTTTCATTTGGAGGAATCTTAACTTACATGGTCGACTCCGTCAAGCGCCATCTTGAAACCTAATGACCATATCCACTGGATTATGACGTATTTCCGGTCTCTGTCGTATTAAATGTCCCAATTTCCTCTTAAAAGTAAGAAAAAATATTGTATATTATAGAGTACTTAACAGTAATAATAAGTACAAAAAAAATCCCAGAATCCTTAAATGAATTAAAAAAATATATACATTTTTTTATTTGTCACTTACAGGAAACCACTTAAATTAATTTGCTTACTCATTCTTGTACTACTTTTGTTTTTGTACAATTTTCTGATTACTATAACTTAAGGTATATTTTATATTACTATATCTATAGGTCCAGCCCCCAGAAAGGGGTGTGTCTTGATCTACAGTATCCCTATATAGCTGCTATCAGGTGTGTTTAGAATCATAGTGATGTGTAAATCATTCATGCACGTCAACATGGCATCATGTTCCTGTTTCGAAAGGAAAAGCATCAATATACAGAATCAGACCAACACGGTTTGGGACGCCCCTCCAAATTATTGAATTTGGGTGTTCTAATCTCTTACATGGCGACAGATGTATCAAATCAAGCACCTAGGCATGCAGACTGCTTCTACAAATATTTGTGAAAGAATAGGTTGCTATTATAGGGAGCTCAGGGAGTTCAAGTGTGGTACTGTGATAGCTTGCCACTTGTGCAATTTGTCCACTCGTGACATTTCCTCATTACTAAATATTATAAGAGTAAGAATGGTTGGCTGCTTAGTATCAGATGTTTTTCAGATGTGATAAGGAATTATATGTTCATAGTGGCCTTTTAACTTCTATGTGACTGCTGTTTACTGTACTTAGTCTTTGTTGTTCTGTGTAACATGCCTACATGCATGTTTGTATGTAATTATTATTCTTCTTAAAAATTTATTAATTTGTATTTTGTGTTTTATGATACTTGCCTTAGGACAACGGATGAAATTTAGCTATTGTGCTAATTCTGGCATATTTACACTGATGCTTATTGCTGATTTGTTGATTAATGTGCACTGTCCTAATTCAAACAAACAAACAAACAAACAAATAAATAAGCTAGTTGTGTAAAATCATATGCTGACACAGAAGAACAGTGTATCAGTTTGGCCAGAGAGCAGCTGTCTCCATCAATCACTCAAGGCATTCCACATAGTGAGGTGTGTGTGTGTGTGTGTGTGTGTGTGCTCTCCCTTTTATAGCAGTCTGTAAGTATATTAGGATTCCCACAGGCCAGACAAGATCCTTTCATATGAAAACTATGTAAACTATTTTGAAAGAAGAGCATTGATGCCTTTGTTAAGGCCAAGCATTTTATTGTCCAAAAAAAAAAAAAAAAAAAAAAAATTACAAAGGAAGTTTTAAAAAGTGTAAAAAAAAGTACAGAAGTCAAACACTACAAAATAGAAGATTTTTTTTGTCATACAAAAATCTTTTTTTTAAATTCAACGGTATAAAAAAAGAAAAAGAGTAAATCATAAAAACAATGGCACATTTAATACAGGAAGTTATACTAACTGTAATAGTCACAGACCAGTAAAAGAAAGAATAATGGCTGCTTTATACTTTAAGGAATCTTTTGGGGCAAAATTCAAATTTCTACACCTTTTTCCACACAACTCTATTAGTGATCAGCCAAAATGTGTAACTAAAGAACTTTCATTTTAATGAAAAAGCTTCTAAAGCCACGGCAACAAGCAGTCAGACATCACTACTGGAGACCAACTTCAAACGTACATAAAGTTCACAATACATTTTTATTGCTTATTTGTCATTTAAATGCCTAAAGCAAATTCATTAGAAATATAGCAGGAAGGTTTTATTCCCTGTAAACATGGTTGGTGGTTTTCTCAGTCAAAAGCTCCACTTTCTGCATCACAATTTGCTTTTCTATGTACTGTTATTCTCTGCACATTCTATGCATCTGTATCTCATCTCTCACTTGCTAAATGAACACCAAGTCCCCTAAGTAAATGTCCCCTGCATTTAGAGAAATACTTATCAAAATTATACTTTGTGATTCGCATTAAGTAACGTAATATTCAAGTAACACAATGATCATTTTGGACCTCTGACTCCACTCTGCTGAAATAACACCATTAATTCTTAATTTTAAAATCATTCTTTTTAAAAATACTGAACGTCATTTAATAAGCTAATTATGGGCGGTTGTGTTATCTTTGTGAATGGATGATTTTATTTGGGCTAGCTGAATAGAAAATAAATGTGCTAAATATGTAGTTAGCGTCCTTGATAAATATGACCTACATAAACAAAACAGCTTGTGAGGTTCAACATCATGATAGCAACAACAAAAAGATTAGAACAATTTGTTGCATTTGAGGAAACGTCTCAGCTGATCGACTTGTGTTTAAAATAAGTGTAGAAATTTGAGCTCAGCCCAAATTGTCCCGTTAAAATATCCACGTTCGCTCAATTCTCTCTCCTCCGTCGAAATTTATACACTCTTATATACGGAATGTAAGAAGCAAAAACCAGAGCAAATTCACTTGAAACAAAGCGCACAGTATGGCTTTAATATGGCTGTCATCTGGCTTGTTACCACGGCAACAAGCTGGTAGGATAAAACCTGCTCAGGAGAAGCGTATTTAACAGAAAGACTTAATACAGTTTAGTGAATTGTTTCCACGCTTTGGTTTGTATGGATAAGGATACGGCTTAAACAGACAGCTTACGCCTGCATTTTAAAGGAAGTGTTAGATTGTAAGATATACAGTGCTGTGTGTAAGTATTCACCTCCAATCCCCTTTTCACATTGTGTATAACGGATATGGACTTTGTGCTAGTTTTTGTAAACTCTTGACACAGAATCCTAATAATGTCTGCCAAGTTATTTACCAATGAAAAGACGAGCTCCAGTACAATGTAATCCTGGAAAAGGATAAAAGGTCCGGTTGTATTTATTATATAAATCACACACCCCACGACTTTTTGTGGGAACACACCAGGTGGTGGTAGAATCATGTTTTAGGGAGGCTTTTTTCTGAGCAAGGGTCATTGAGCTTCTCAGAGCAAAAAGATGGATTTAAATATAAATGGCAACAATTTATATTGTACAATATTACACAAACTATTTCCATATTCAGTGCAATTTCTGGTGAAGATATAGGACAATCCTACTTAAGTTTGTTTTATTTCCATGACGTTATGTGGAAAAGTCCATGTTGGGGTGAGGCACTGCATTTCCTTAGGCATTTGCCAGATTAATCACAAGATGCACGCTTTTTCGGGATGAGTAAAACCAAAATGTGGTAACTGTATTCACTGTTAAAGGAACTTTACAAAGCAAACAGAACTCAGATACCCTGACTCTGGTTTAGTACCACAGTAAAATTAAATATTGTGCAGAAGAAAAACTGAGAAGTTTTAATTGGCTTCATGTCTCCTCCATCCCATTCTCTGCATCCAGTCAGTCAGTCTGGTGCATGTGAGTCGGCTCGGACACACGAATCTGTCTCTCGAGTAGAATGATCAGGATTAGACTGGACACATCTGATCTTGGAGGTTTTAAAGCATCACCAGAGAACAGGAATCGGATTCCTTCTTTACCACTAAGGCGATCTGACATCAGTTAAAAATGGCTTACACTCCTACCTGCTGTTTATAAACACGGCTGTGTTCCGTTACCATTACAACTGGCAGAACGGCACGTACATACACACACACACACATACCTGTATAAAATGCTGCCTTCCATTTTATCTTGTTGGCAAAAGGAAGAAATAAGGCAGATATGGCTTGGAAACTTGTTAGAAACAAATTCACACTCGAGGTCCAAACTTCATAATTTGCTAAAATTGCAATACCAAAAGACAAGGCAATTAGAAAAATGCTTTCGAACATGAAACAATTGCAATGGCAACGAATCCGTGACCTGAGGAAATCGTTACATTTTAAGAAGACAAAAAAAAAAAAAAATTAAGTTTGCATAATATGAAGACTTGCAGCATTTCTTCAGCATGCCTTCTTAAGACGCTGTTATTCCTCTGGGGTTTAGGTGAGGCGGATCCCGAGTACCTGCTCCAGCTCCTGTCTCCTCTGCTGCACCTGAGAACCACCAAGACAAGCTGACTGATTTCTGGAAGGAGTCACCAGTGTGAACGATTTGTAACAGTCACAGGTAAAGCTGCATAATCTCCAAACAAGTTTGACATGTTTTTATCTTCTCACATCATGTGTTTAAAGAGTATTTTTTAAGTAAATAATCTATAAACCTTTAAAGGAGCTGTTTGTAATTTTTCAAGCTCACCACTGTTTACAAGGTGAAGTGCAATGAAAACATCCACAAGCTGCTGTTTACTCGGCTGCAATGGCACATGACTTGTGTTTAAAAGTTAAAAGAGGTGGAGTTATACAGGCAAGGCCAAATATATGCCCTGGAGAGGGGAACGAAATTAATAAAATCTTCGAAACAGCCTCCTGAAACTGGTTTATTACAAGGCAGGGAGATTATTGTGACTTGCAGGGATTTCTTTTAAATATGATTATTGCAGGCCCACGAAGCCTTTTCAACTATACGAGACCTCATGTTTCATTTTATTTTAAGTTGAAACTCTTAATTTCCAGTGATAAAAAGTCAAGTTGTCTTTTTCCTTCCAGTAATGTTTGAAATACTATTATACTATTTAAGTATAAATTAGCAGCCATGGCTACATGGGGAAGAGTTGATCGATGTCAGAACACATACCTTGGAGAATACGTAGCGGCCCACAGCCTCCTGGATCCAGGGAGCCTGGTAGAACTCGGTCCTCCTCTCCTCCTCTGTGTTCCCAGCAGTGTCTGTCATCAGCTGAATCAGACAACACACACACACGAGTTGGACCAAATGGCTTTTTAATGAAAACCAGTAGTGAAGCTCAAATGCTGAGTAACTCCAAGCTCTTGGCTCGACATTTCGAATTTTCAAAAATATTGGTGTCTCCATAACACCGCTGCTACAGCCAAATGCCACGTGACCTTAATTATCGCCATAGCGAGAATATTACAACATAGTGCTTCAGCAAATTCATTTTGCTTCTGAAATTTCGATTCAGTTGCTTTTGAGCTAGAACACTCTGGCTATCTTCACAATACTTTTAGCTTTCCCCATCAGTACCTTCTCCTACACGAGTACAGCATTATAAGGACACTGGAGACTCCATTCATACATGTTTAACATGATTTACTTTGTAAAACAACCCAAATTTAAACCGGGTTATTTTTAGTCCTGGATTATGTGAATGTGTCAAAACAAGTAGAATACAATGAGCCATTCATACTCTTATCCGAGCCGTGTGGTTATATGTAAATAACCCAGGTACAAGGTACACGCTGTGGGGCAAGTTAATTGAACTGAATGTTGTTGGTGGATTAATACAGTGTTTGACAGGGGGATTGTGGGTACCTTAAGGTCTCGGCTCTGAGACTTGAGCCAGTCCTGGATAAAGTCCTGAGGGTTGTTGCTGAAGCTCAGCATAAAGTCTCGCTGCGTTTTCAGCTGGTTTATTGACTCAATGGTCTCATGGATCTGATGAGCAACAGGAACAAATATTAAAAACAAACTATATTTATCAGGGCTCTGATAATTCACATCAACGACTGTTTACACACACACACAGTCACCGACAAACACACACAGTGGGGTCACAGACACACACACACGCATGCACACAGTAGGGTCACAGACAGACACACCATCACACACCCCCACACACCTTCATCTCCAGGGCTGCAATTTCCTGCTGGTTGGTGGTGGAAGAGAGAAAGCTGCTCATCTGGCTCTTCAGCGGATCGTCCACCTCTACATCAATGTCGAAGCATGCAGTCTTCTTCTGGTCGTTTGGGTCCACGCTGTCCACAAGCAGGGACAAGACTTTTTTATTTATAAAACGCAGTGAGATGTGAGATTTGATGCAAAAGCAGCATGCATACACACCTGATGATGTGGTTAATGACAATGGGGTCTGGGTGCTGTAGGAGTCCCGCCAGCTTCATGGGGATCTCTGAGAACCTCATTCGGTGGCAGGCGAAGATCTGAAATGAGACACAGGAGTGTTGGACTCTGCACTGGCCACTAGACCTCGGGTGGACGTTACACTACACATACCTGTCTGAAGTAGCGGTTGCAGTTTATAAATTCTTTCTCATGACAGTCCTGCAGCTTGTTGTTCTTGATGTAGAGCCAGAGCGCCTGCATGATGCTGGCTCGGGTCTGAGTGTGAACGCCCAGGAGCCGCGCTAACCGCGGGTCCAGCTTGTACTGTGGTGGCTTTGACGAGGAACGAAAGAAAAATCAATGTTAACACATTACATTAGCCCTGATGCATGGCATACATATGCCACTTTGAGTGCTGGTTCAGAGCCAGAACTTAATTTAAAAGCAGTTCTTTCTTTTTCGACACCCAAAGCACCGGCTCTGATCCAGGAAAAGTGGTTCTTAAGTAGCACCAAAACGTTGCTGGTCTAGACTTAAGAACCGCTTGCTTCAGGGGCTGGGTTACTGTGACCGACAAGACTAGCGCCATTTTTAAATCAGGATTCACCACGTTTGGGTGCCAATGTAGGTTTGCAAAGCCATGAGCATTAATAGTACAGAAACATATGCCATTGTTAATGTGTTTGCGGCTGCTGTGCTAACGTCGCTGTATAACGTTGTATACAGTGATGCAAGACTTGGCTCTTTGAAGGCTCGCCAGTGGAACCAACTTCAGCACTAGCTCTGAACCAGTACTCGGTTCTTTCTGGTGGAAAAGGGGGCAACAGTAAAGCAGATTTAGTTTTGTAAAAGTACTGGCAGTGTTACCTGGTGGTCCAGCATGAGCAGCAGTGTGCATTTCACGCTCACGTCTCCGGGCCGCTTAACCTGAAAGCCGTCCGTCTCCTGAGTGGTCGGCATCCTATGCCACTGACAACACAAACACACACACACACTTCCCTGATGAGCTTCCCATCTTCTATTAATATTTCCTCATTTTGGTTTAATTCCTGTTTCCCTGATGATCAGTTTAACTGCAATATTTTAAAAATAGTTTTATCACGGTAGAATATTTGTAGATTTATTTAAAAAAAAAATACACAGTAATTAAAAATTATGTATCATTTTAAATTGATTTAGCTAGACATTTAAACTACTTGCCCATGGTAATTTTTAAAGTATTTATTTTACTCATAGCATTATTTATATAAATTTATTTACAATTTCTCTAAACATACCTACAGTATTTTTGTATATATTTACAAAAGTGCAATACTTAATATTTACTAACCCATTATTATTACTCAGAAATACCTAGTTACACAAAATGTATTTATTTTTTAAACATTATGTCTTCAGTATTCAACTTGATTTTATAAAGCATTTGTAATGCTGTGTGTATTCCTAGTATTTAAATAAAAAAAGTTTATTGAAAATCAAGATTAAAAGTATTGGCACTTTTACTGTGTTTGCCTCGCATGCCACCATTAAGAAAAGATTTGCACTTTTACATTTAAAACAAACTCACTGTGCCTTAAAATTGGTTTTACTGCTTTACCTCCACCAAGTGGTTGTCTGGACCATACAGCTCCTTATCCAGCTCAATGACAAGACTTTTAAAAAAGGAAGAAAACTTTCTTTTCTGTTTCCCAGGCTATGGAGAGAGAGAGAGAGAGAGAGAGAGAGAGAGGGAGGAGGGGAGAGAGAGAAACCGTTAGTTCTTATGTTCTTCATTAGCAGACTGATGTTGCATTATTTGGGCCTACACACACACACACACACACACACACCCCTTCCAGCAATTGCGAAACCATTCCCCTCCTTTCAGCTTTCACCACTCTAATGCCGTCTTAACCACTGAAGCAGCGAGACAATAAGAGAGAAGCAAGCAGAACAGAAAAGCAGTTTTTTTCTTAAGGCAGCTGTGTGTGTGTGTATCATTTCATGCCCACATGTTGCACACACAGTTTCAGTTCTTCTTAACCCCTGTGAAAGCCTTTGAGCCAGGGCGTAGTCATCATGGGAGATTTCCACAGCACATTTGCTTGTGCGAGTTGGCCGAAGGCACAGCGCGAGATGAGATGAAGAACAGCCACAGAACAGTCATTACAAGTCCTTGTTTGACTTTTCACTGCTACATTTCGATTGTGATGCTTCATGGCGACTGCTAACTCCCTGCTAGTTACCTTTCTATTCCCTCATAATATTAACAAAAACATTTGCTGTTCAAGGAAGAAAAGCACAACCAGCAGCAGCAGCAGCAGATAAGCAACATAGCTAAATTAGCGGACTGTAGCAGGTCTCACTGGTGTTACACACTTGCCTGTTTGTTATAAAATTAGCTACATTTTAAAATGGCAACATCTGTGAGCCAACATGTTAATCACACTCAAGCTACAAAACAAGGTTAGATGTATCCTGAGTATAAGCTGGCTAACAACAGAATGATTTAGACGGATGGCAAAGGACACAGCAATGACAAAAACAATACAGAACTGTCCACGACGTCAACATTTACCCAAGATGTGACATTAAATTACTGGAAAAACACAAACACCCAAAATGCCACTGTAATTACTTTTGGCATCAACTAACTGAAGATGACGATTTACTAAGTTGGTACATGACAACGGAAACACAATGTGACCATGAAAACCGGACAGAAGTAAAGATTCCGGAACAACATTTTCTTTAGAGGTCATGATAAATTATGAAGAAAACCCTCGCAAGGACCAAAATTACACTAAAGTTGCATGTAGCATGAACCACTAATGAGAACAGTACATGTTTATTTTAACACGCTTGTTCCAACCGGACACATCTAGACTAACAGCCCCATAACTTACATCCTCCAGGAGTTTGCCCTCCACTCTAAGCTCCCATGATGCCACTTTCTCAGACTCTTCCCCCTCAGGTTTGGCAGGTGTGCAGGTGTTTGAGATGTAGATCCTCAGCTTGCGCTTTTGCTTTAGAGACCAAAAATAAATGAAAGTTTATTTTTTATGTACAATTTTAAGATTCAAAACCTTAACCTCTCCAGTTTTACCCAGAATTATGGAACTGCACACTACTCTGATCCACATACACACTCACACAGCTTTTTGGTGTTACCGTGATAGGCTTCTTGATGGCCTCCTGAATCTCCATACGCTTGCGAGCAATGGTCTGGTCCAGCTTCCTCTCAAAAGCCAGAAGGTCCATGTAAGCCTGAGACTCAGGAACCAGGTCCCGGATCTGCACCAAACAAAACAGTGAGAACACTTAACCACCAGGTGGTGATGAACACTAACACACGCACTCAGTATTGGCCTTAGCTAAAACTCACTCTCTGGGGTAGAACTTTGTCAGCCATTTTGCGTCGTTTCAGCCTAAAACAAGACAAAAACATCATGTGATGAGTGAGGCTATTGGATATTCAGAATGTACATAATAATAATGACATGACAGTGGTGTGTTGAAGCAGAGAAAACCCCAAGGTTGATTATTTTCCTATAATAGCATGCCCTATAGTGTTTGATTTCTCTTATTATTCATTGTGTTATAGAAAACTGGAGAAACAGCAGGCTTGTGGTACTCACCCTCTCCGAGGTCCCATTACCGCCCCTGCTTGCTGCTGAAGGAGTCTCTTGCGTGCCGGGTCCATCGCGGTCTGGGGCATGCCGGGTCGAACGGTCATGGAGCTGCTGTATGATGGCCCGGGCATCGGAGAACCCATGCCGCCCATTGGCATGGTACGGCCAGGAGGGACACCAGGACGCTGAACACACACACACACACACACACAAAATGAACATGTGTAATAAAGATACACTCCAAGATAATCTGAGTATCCTGATTCACACCGGAGTCACATCGCATGTGTCTCACCTGCCTTTCCGCATGAGATAAAAATCAATCTTGGTAAGAGTGTCTGCCAAATTCCATAAATGTAATGAATGAAATACTACAAAACAATACTGAATGAAATAAGGCAAGCAGGAGAAATCTGCTAATAACCACACCCCCTCCAGTCCACACCTCACTTTTTAGCCAGACCCTTTGAATAAATGCCTCTTTGTGGGTGACACACACTGGTAGAAAGGATTATATAACCACAAACAAGAACAATTTATCGCCAAAAAGCACACCAAGTACAGCTCACATTGTGCTTTTTGTTATTCCCTGTTCTGCCAGCTGGAATAACAAAATTGTTCCCCCACAAACACGACAAGCAGGTTAGTCATTAATCGGTGTGTATTTGTGTTTACTTTCTATCCCCAAGGGCATATGGCTGTTCCTCTTTTCACTAGTCCACCTCACAAAGAGAATCAATAATATAAAACAAGAGCAGGCAGATCCTACATTTAACTTACATTTGTTTGGCAACACAGCAGCATTGACACCATTGCCAGGTTTGTGGCTTTCACAATACATAAGTCTTCTCTTGCTGTGCCACAAAACTAGACTATAGTGCTATACTGTAAAAAAAAGGGCTGCAATAGAATTCCTTATTCCTGAGATTAAATCCATATACACTGTATTGGACAAAACAAATGGAAAGTGTAAGTGAAGACAACAGAGCTGTGATGGATTTGCTCAAAGAGTCAGTACTCGAAAGACTGGGAAAAGGAACGTCCATAGTAGATGATGACAAATTGAAATTTTTTTACATTGTTTTTTTTTAAATAAAATATTTAAAAGCCAGTGTGCACTGAAGTGACCTTGCTGTTTCAGTATCTGAACCTAGTCGACTAGATTCAGGTCTTTTTCTGACAACCTTCTCAAACAACATGAAGGACTCAATAAAAAAAAAAAAAAGAAGATCTCAGGTGGGAATCGGATGGACTTTATACTATTAAACAAGATGAAAGATATAAATGAACTAAAGCACATCACAGGCATGTGCTCAGCGTTTTTGGCATGATGTTAATTAGTGCCATTTGGACTATATTATTTGTTAAAAGTGTAGAATGCTCAATTTCGATGCCTGAATTAGGGAATTGCATTTGACTACGTTTTAAGTTTAAAACCTGCATAAATATTTGACCTCAATAACTCCTTAACTCATTAGACACCAGTGGTGTTGTTGAGACTTTTTCATACCACGTGACCCAAAAATTATGACATGATGCAAAAAAAAAAAAAATAGATAAAAATAAAATAACGGACGAGGTTTTAAAACAACGTAACATTTATTTTTATGTACTTTCTAATAATATTTTACAATAAAAACATCCGTTTTGTAGAGCATTGTTCTCAGATATGCCACATTACGAGGCCGTAATCCAAACGCCTCCTTGTTTAACACTTGGGGGCCTATAAAGTGTTCTGAAAGTATTATTTCACACCCTAGATAGTGCACCGATGTAGGGAGCACGGAGCCGTATTGGGACACCACCCGCACTTAAACGCGGAAGTTAGACTGAGCGCTAGCAGACAAGAGTTTTAAAATTCTCTCGATATATTTCAGACCCCGAATCACCGACACGTATAAAAGTGCTGTGAAAAAATATATCTATATTTAATGACTGCGAACTTTGCGTTGTTTACTTCACCAATTTTACTTGTTAGCAATTTAGCTTAGCTTTAGCCATGTTTACTAGGAAACGGTTATATTTTCTTTTAATATTTTTTTTATAAACAAAAGCACTACGTTGGTAAACAATGGAGAATAACATTAAATGCCAAAAAATATATATCTGAAAAAAAAACCTGAAGCTAATATGTTGATAACAAGGCTGTTTACCGGATACTGGTTAACTGGGTTCGGCATTGCTCGGTAGGCCGGATTCATGGCTGCCATCCGCGGGTGGCCAGGAGAGTTCATACCGGAGTTCATCACCGGGGCGCCCGGTGTTGCAGGGAACGCCGCTCTGGACGCCATCTGTGGTACTCAAGAGTGCCAAGAAGACGTTCTTCTAATAGTAAATGTTTTATACACACGTATAAAAAACAAAACACCAAACTAATTTCCCGATTCCGAAAGCATTCGTCGATCTCCGTGTATCATCTCTACTTTCCCTGAAGCGTCTTGTCAAACCGTCTCTCCCCCTCATTCCTGCCGCAACGATTGGTTCGTTCAGAACCTTTTCAAGAGTTTCGACCAATCGCAACGCATACGGAAGTGGGTTCGGTTGGTGGGTGTGGTTAATTCCTGCCCACATGACTCGATGAGTCATTTAATTTAAGTGACTCTTTTGAACTGAATCATTTGAGTCATTTAATTTAAGTGACTCTCTTGAACTGAATCATTTGAGTCATTTAATTTAATTTAAGTGACTCTCTTGAACTGAATCATTTGAGTCATTTAATTTAATTTAAGTAACTCTCTTGAACTGAATCATTTGAAGTAATCAAGATTTCACAAGATAATAGAAAACAGATAAAACATATTATATCTTTATATTTTTCTGCATCCAAACAGGAGATCATACATGTGGGTCTTTAAGTATACATATTTAATTAATGTGTGCTTTTATAAATCTTTAAAAAAAAAAAGAAAATAAACAACAACCTCATTTTACTTTACTGATAATCACTCCTCATATAAACACAGCGGGTTAGTGTTCACTGTTTTTGTAATGAGGAGTTGGAGCAGGAACATTGTGAACATTTTGACCGTAGCTCTTTGTTTACAAACTGAATCAATTAGGCTAAAAATAATCTTCCTGATAAAACAGAGATAAACAGCATTATAACATAAGTGCAAAAATCCTTATGACAGGCACATGTAGTGTCATGCTAAGATTTACAGTTGTGTAAATTGATTTTAAAAATGCAATGTAATCTGTTAATTAGAAAATAGGTATTATAGGAATAGGAAAAATGCCCAAGGAGTCGACTCATTGTCGAGCTGAATCAAATGACACTGAAAAGAGTCGGAATTCAGGAATCGAGTGTTGTCAGAATAAAATGTTAAGTAAACAGGTTTCTTTGGCATAAATCTTTTATTATTATTGATAACTGAATGAGAGTAAATTACCAACTGTTATTAACTAACTTTAAGTAACATTCAAGTCCCTCATGCCACTTTAGATACTACAACTTTATTATTATATATTATTTTACTAATACTTTGGATACTTTAATTTTAAAAATTTAAATAATTTTTATTAGTTCAAGGTAAACAGACTTTAGATGATTTGGCGTTATTATTTATTTAAGTGTTGGAGGACAAGTGTTTTTATTGTGAACAAAAGAATAAGATGTATCTCATGGCTGTTGACATGATTATGCTGGATCAGGCACATTGATTTAGTAATTACTGTGATTATGAAGGAGTCCATCTGAAACATCACCAAACAGCCTTAAGACACAAACACACAGCGTATTGAGTCATGTTTATTAAGTGTGTGACATGCCTGTTAGCATGTGGCTCATGGCCAGTGTAGCAGCATTTCCCCAACGAGTCAAATATATGTACAGTTACAACAAAGTCAAGACACATAATTCCTTTACACTGTAAACATCGAGTACACAGAGAGGAGGGGTAAAAATAATTGGAGAAATTCATTCATTCATTCATTCATTCTCGAAAGAGGAATTTGTATGTGTTTCAAGTTGCCAGAGTAAAGTCCATAATAGTCCAGTTTCTGGTAAAATAACATGATCAGAATAACTCCATGTCCAAGCACAATGTATACTTCAATCTTTCTAAATATTGGTTCTGAACAAAAATGTGATTAAAACCCCAAAAAAAGAGTGATATAAGCAGCATTAAGATTGATTTTGATCACTCCTCCCAGATGCTCCAGCCGTTGTTAAAGTACATCAGCGACCTCCACTTGCCGGTGTTCTTACTCCCTCCCTGAACTCTTTCCACTGTCCAGTCACACTTATGTCACGTCGCGGGTCTAACACAATCGACACAAGATACTGAAGACACTGATTTGTTGTGCAAATATTCCAGAAAAAAAAGAAGAAAAAAAAATCCCAAAACAAAATACAATAGTACAGTTGTGTAAACCGAATGAAAAAAAATCGACGCCGATTAGTTTCTTGCTCTTGTGAACCACATGGCATCGTGGGTAGCTCTTGAAAGACGTTGCTGTGGAAACTGGTCTCCCAGCGACAGCTTCACTCCGGGCGCTGCTTAGGATCCAGCGAAGCTGAAGGACGAAGACAGATCTTTGGCTTTTAAAGAAAATTCCAATAAATATTCAATTGACTCTGAATTATTAACTTGGTTAATACTAAAGTTAAACACTAAATAGGAAGCCTATATCTAGAGATTCTATTTAATACCTCTATAGTACTTGATCATGTATCAATTGGTACAAAGAAATATATAATAAACAAAATAGTTTCATTTGTAAATAATTTACAAACAAAACAGCAATTCACATTTATAAATGGTCCAGTTAAGTAAATACAGTTAAATTCTGAGGTTATTTTATTCATCTCCATAGAATATTCTGTATCATTTAATGAACTAAAACAGTAGTTCATTGTGTTACTAAAAATATGCTACATATCATGCGAGTTTCCAGGGAAACAACTAATCTTTGATCATGAGCATCTCAGAGTAGAATCTCAGCTGTGAAAAAGTGAACGGATTTGGTTTTCTTAAAGAAGGTTACGTAATACTCTTCATATAGTTCACATTTAAAAAGGTAGGGTCTCCGTTGTCTGAGAAATGCTTCAGAAAACTGATTCGGGACGACAAACAAAACAAAAATCAAAACAAACGTGTAGCCAATGAGCAGAAAGGGCGGGTCTTGTCAATATGCAGCGGAGAGTGCGCATGTGTGACATTAGCAGAAAGCGGTTTTAACATTCACATTGAGGATAAAAACAAAGACAGAAAGCGAAGAAAGGCTTATGATAAGGCAAGAAGTAGGACGTGTTAATATAGGATCAGCTTTCCAGCCCTGGAGAGAACTGAAGGAGCAGGAAGTTGGCCACATATTCACAGGTTGGAGTTTCCCGAGTCAATATCTCCTGAGCTAAACGCTGTTACTACACAAATAACACCACTTTTCTATCGTAGTAATGTAGAGACGCAGTTACAACTGTGTTTTGTGTAGTAACAGCGTTTAGCTCAGGAGTTATTCACTCGGGAAATTCAACTTTACTTAAGACGCCGAGGCGCTTTTTTCCTTCTCGATAGGTGAGTAATGTTGGTTTTGCTTTGTTACACAGAACTAATATATGCCTTTGTCCTTTGCATGATTATGCTTGTGTGTCATTTTTGCTTGTTTGTTTATCTGCAATCGTATTGTTCTTCCCTTCATCTATGATAAAGACACATTTCTTTCCATTAGTTGCCTGGGTTACATATGTATGTGTGGGCAGAGCTATCAATACAGGGGTGGGACCCATTTGGGTTAGGGATGTGTTTGTTTTGGTGATTTCAAATGTCAACATTGGCTTTCAGACAACGGAGACCGCACCTTTAATGTTGTGGAACACCAACAAAATTAACTGTTCTCCTGTTACATTATAGCACCTGTAAATAATTTTTTCTTTCTTTTAAATATAAGACAGATCAAAAGAAAAAAAACGCAACTGGCCACATTACAGAGAAACCACGTTAAATAAACGTCTTCTTACAGAAACTTTCACCACGTTAACAACTAGACTAAGTTTTTACAACTTTTAAATCTTTGCAGTAATTTATTACGATCTTAAAATTGTCCAGTCACGATGGCCAGCCTTGGCCGCTAAAATTACACATACTTACTGTTTTTGTGTTTTAGTGATTTGGATCGTCTTGGTGAATTTGGATTCTGTGGAGAAATAAATAAATAAATAAATAAAAATAAGTTTCAATATTTCTATAAAAAGAAAAATATTACAAAAAAATGCTATGGAGTCAAATGAGGAAACCGTATACAGTATAGTGGAAAACCAAATGATAAAAAGGCCAAAATCTTGTCTAAAAATAGAGAAATTTTGGACGCATCTGTGGAAAGAAAACTTACCAAAAGACCAGGACGTTTCAAAGAATGTAAAAGTACCTTATCTGCCTTTCTCTTCTTGGCTGCAAACAAAATGATTGTTTTATCAAATAAAATATGATGTATTTTCTTCAAACACAAATTGTTTGTCTCCAGTAAACATTCAGAAATTGTGTCCAAAGCTAGCTATCAAATACATTTATGATAAAGAAAATGCTAGCTAATCAATAAATATAGCTAGCTAGCTAAAGGTACAATTAGGAATTTTAGTAGAGTAGCTTAAACTTTAATAGTTATCTAGAAGCTATTAGCTATATGTAACTTAGGCAGCAGGACTAACTGTCAGTTTGGGATTTGTTCCAAGTTAAAGTACATAACTGAATCTAGAAATCAGTTTTTTGCTTCCAGGTTTTCTTATATATATGTTACGCAAATGAGCTAACAACAGAGCACTTACCTTTCTTTTCTGCACCATAGGACCAGTCGTTGTCGTTAACGTCATCGTTGTCCTCCTGATCACTCTCGGATTTGTTGGTGTTGTTGCCACTGGCTATCCTGAGGAAAAGGAGGAGATGAAAACATGAGACATGCACCAGTGTCGTTACAACCAGTAAGCCAACCTGAAAATTACTTGTAACTGCTTTGAGGATGAGCAGGAAAACAAAATTTATAGGAGTGGGCAGATCATTCACTCCACCCGAAGTAAGTAGTCAGATGTGGAAAATTCTGTTCGTTCGTTTTCACAGTAAAATATTAATCTCCACAACTACAGTAGCAACCAGATTGGTCGAGAGTTTAAAACAAACAAACAAACAATTCAACCTTTCACTCATTTTTTTGAATTTAAAAGCAAAAAAAAGTGTAAATTTGACACCTTGACTTCACTATATATAGGATTAAACAAACAAACAAACAAACAAACAAAAAAAAAACGATTAATGTAAACTAAATGACCTGGCAAAAAATAACTAGATAATACATTAAGAAAGAATATAAAAAATTAAAAACTTGTCATGTCAAAAATGTCATATCTAATTAAACATTGCTATTATATTTATTTCTTTTTTGTAACTAAAACATTCAGACCCGAGGTGGAAAATAAAGCTATTGTACTTATTGTGCTGTAAACTAAAAGAGAAAAACTGGGTGGGTAGATAGACAAACAGACAGCATTGGATTTGACTGTTCTGGCATAAATAATGAATATAAATACACAAATCCAAAAGATTATTTTTATATAAATATTATATTATATATAAATGTATAAAGCTTATAAGAAAAATTCTATACAGTTTTAATAAACATTTTTAAAAATCGTTTCTTAACATAAAATAGTCGTTCATGATTTAGATGAGTATAACCCATACTGAACAAAAACAAAACAAAACAAAACAAAACTATCTTAAAAAACAAACACACATAGAATAAAGTGCATGCTGTGGCGTTTGGAGTCACCTGCGATTGGCGATGCGACTGCTGTTGCGCCCCATGCCTAGGCACTTCTCTAGGTGAGGGGCAAACCGTGAGGCGGCAATGCTCCGGCTGCAGTTGGGACACACACACTCCTTATTCTTCCACTGGTTATACACCTGGCCGAAGATGTCCACTCCGGGCTGGTCCACGATTTCTGTCCCACAGGAAATAAAAATCACTTAGTAACAATACACAATAATTGTAGGAGGTTGTTTCTAAATCAGCTCTCTAGTTCGGTAGCGCTGATCGAGTTGGACATTTTAAGGTCTCAAAATCTCTCTATATTTTTCTTTTCCTACTGCGCATCTTATACATAATCCACAATGGCCTCAAGAATTTTTCCCCCTTCACTATTTCACACATAACTGTTACAGACATATTTAGTGGCAAGTCGTACCAAAGTCCTTCATGCTCTCTTGATCCGTGTCATCCAGGAAGAAGTAGCCTTGCTTGACAGCTCGGTGAACTTCAAAGCAAAGCCCCAGACATGCATCCTCGACCAGATCGGAGAGGATCTCCTGAGCAATGCCCTGAGGAAACGTACAGTATTGTCCGGCTCAGCAAAATCACTAAAGCATGTTTCGTTCAGAGAAGCAGAAAACTATGATAGATTTGTAATGTCAAACGAATAAGAAAAATCCTAATTTTCAATACATTACAATTTCTGTGGATACTGATCTTGACAAATGATTAAATTAAATTCCCAGTGAAACAGTCATTATGTTGATGTCTTTCCATTTGAAGCAGAAAGTCAGTGACTACAGATTTTGTATGCTGGCCCACTGACAAAGAAATGACCAGTCTATAATTTTAATGGTAGGTTTATTTTAACAGTGAGAGACAGATTAACAAAATAAAAAATCCAGAAAAATTCAGTTCAAAAAAAGTCATAAGTCGATTTGCATTTTAATGAGTGAAAAAAGTATTTGACCCCTTCGTAAAACATGACTTCGTACTTGGTGGCAAAACCTTTGTTGGCAATCACAGAAATCAGACGTTTCTTGTATTTGGCCACAGGGTTTGCAGATCCTCTCCAAGCCATTAAGGTTTCGAGGCTGACGTTTGACAATTCGAACATTCAGCTCCCTCCACAGATTTTCTACGGGATTGAGGTCAAGAGACTGGCTGCGCCACTCCAGGACCTTAATGTGCTTCTTCTTGAGCCACTCCTTTGTTGCCTTGGCCATGTGCTTTGGATCATTGTCATGCTGGAATACCTATTCACAACCTATTTTTAATGCCCTGGCTGAGGGAAGGAGGTTCTCACCCAAGATTTGACAGGACATGGCCACTTTGATGCACTGAAGTTGTCCCTTAGCAGAAAACCAAAGCATAATGTTTCCACCTCCATGTTTGACGGTGGGGATGGTGATCTTGGGGTTATAGGCAGCATTCCTCCTCCTCCAAACATGGCGAGTTGACTTGATGCCAAAAAGCTTGATATTATATGCTTGATATGTTGTTATTCTGTCTCTCACTGTTAAAATAAGACTACCATTAAAATTATAGACTGATAATTTGTTTTTGTCAGTGGGCAAATATAAAAAATCTGCAGGAGATCAAATAATTTTTTCCCTCAATGCAAACCCCTTCCCTGCTTCACAGTAGCAGTAAACACGGTATTTTGGTGTGTTTTCCCAAAACATAACTAATTTCTTTCTGTGAGCTCCAAATTGGTAACACACATCTCTAAACAACCACATATGTGACTTATCAGAAAAGCTTTCTAAAATGCCACAGTTTCATCCTTTTTAATACCCAGAAAAAGAATTCTCGATCGGCAGCAGTCAGAATCTCTCCGTTCTCCATATTTAGCGAGTTCACTACTAGTTTACAGTCATATTTGTTTACATTCATTGGGAGGGGTCTTGTCTCAAGTGCTTTAAGGTCTTGCATCACTTAACGTTTAACCACGAAGTCACTCTGACTTCCTGTTTTGTGTAAACATAGTGGCATTATCTATATGGCTATAATTTCAGCTTTCTTTAATCAGAACTGTTATGGTTTGCTGGTGTGTACATTCTCCAGCATCGAGTACATCCTGATGTGTTATCGTGTGTTCGATCAACCTTTTTATATGAGCAAAAGACACCTGTTTTCATTTTCATCTGTTTAACCTCCACACACCTCCATTTTGCTGTTGTCCATTCCGGACAGGGCCGTCTCCTCCATTTTCATTGGCGAAGACTACAGGAAGAGGCGTCTACATGCTGGAGCACAGGGCTGGGACACACACACACACACACACACACACACACATACATCATTAGACAGAAGTGTTCGTTGTAATAACAAGACAATTATGAAGGTAAAGCCTTTGAAATGTAGTAGCTTCTCCACCCAATGTAGTTCATTAAATGACCAATAGAGTACAATACTGACACAGACAGTACAACACGTCAATGCCCTACCCCCCCCCAAACACATACAACCTGTAAGACAGCAATGTTATTCATGATATTTAATGCTATATTTAATTCTTATGCCTATAGATCTCACTCATTCATTCTCTCTCTCACACTCTCTCTCTCTCACACACACACACTTCAAACATGTCTGATTACACAATGCAGACAAAACTAGCTTTAAAAGACACACAAAACCTGTAAGACAGCAATGTTATTCATGTTATATTTAATTCTTATGCCTGTAGATCTCTCACACACACACACACACACACACACACACACACACACACACACAGCAGACAAAACTAGCTTTAAAGCCACACACACACACTCTCACTCTCTCTCACACACAGTTCACCGTAAATACAACAAACATTGACTATTTTCTAATTTTATGGGAGATCAGAAACGTGACCGCAAAAACAAACACACCGTCTTTCACACACAAAGTCGCCAAACGTCCCGCTTTCCAACACTAAACATCTCCCTGTAGCACAAAGACAGCGCGTTTTATTGTCGCTCCTTTCAGATCGCTTTTCTTTTACCTTCTGCACAAAGGCCGCCTTTTATTAGGAGTCCTGCTGCTGCTCATCTGACCAAGATCTACACTGTAAATGACTAAATCCGCGCACATTCGAGCCCAAAGACGCGTTCAACGCACCGCGGAAGCTCTAAAACATTCTTCCCTAATAAAAGAATCGTTCACAGATTTATAAAAGCAGGTATAAATAACATCGCGTGCGCTCACTTTCAATCTCCACCTCACGCAGGCCGGAATAATCGATCCTGCTGCTGGAGAGAGTCGATCGCGAGATGGGCGGAGCCAAGACGCTTTACGGGAACCGGATTAAACGCTGTCGGTAACTGTGTACATGGATATCTATGAACTGTGTTCAGGAGAAATGAGCTGACGCACGCGCACTTTGCTACAAGTTGCTAGAATTCGCCAGGTGATATCGTCTGATAAACTCATTTGCATATCAAATGACGTTGTGTGACGTGGACAAACTCTTTCTCTCAAAATCTCTTTTTATCTGTCATCTTTCTGTATTTCTCTCTCATTCTCTCTCTCACTCTCTTTCTTTCTTTCTTTCTCAGTTTCACTCTCTCTCCATTTCTCTCTCTCTCCCCCTCCCTCTCTTTCTCCTCTCTCCCCCTCCCTCTCTTTCTCCTCTCTCTCTCTCTCTCTCTCTCTCTCTCTCTCTCTCTCTCTCTCTCTCACACACACACACACACACACACACACACACACACACACACACACACACACACAAAGCTAGTGGCTAGCTAGCAAAAAGAGTAATTATGTGTTTGCAATTTCAATTTAATTATCAACACACACACACAGCTAGTGGCTAGCTAGCAAAAAGAGTAATTGTGTGTTTACAATTTCAATTTAATTAAATTCTCAACACACACACACACACAAAGCTAATGGCTAGCTAGCAAAAAGAGTAATTATGTGTTTACAAATTCAATTCAATTCTCAACACACACACACAAGGCTAGTGGCTAGCTAGCAAAAAGAGTAATTGTGTTTACAAATTCAATTTAATTAAATTCTCAACACACAAAGTTAGTGGCTAGCTAGCAAAAAGAGTAATTGTGTTTACAAAGATCTATGATTTCTATCATGAGCACAAAGTGAAGCGGAAGTATACAGGTAAATAGACATGAAGGAAATAGTCATGGATGGAATAACACTTTAATTACTTAATTAATTAAATTAAATTGAATCACTTACACTTAATTACTGTAATATAAATGTGCTTCAGCAAAATTAGGCATTGTGGACAATACTGATCAGTGATTTGTATTTTAGGAACAATGGTGATCAGTGATTGGCTGTTGGAAACTGTGCTGTTCAGTGATTAGTTGTTGGGAACAATGCTGATCAGTGATTGGTTGTTGGTAACAATGCTGATAAATGATTGGCCTTTAAACACTTTGAAGTGATTTCGTATAACTAACATTCTCTCTATAAGGTCCCTTATAGAAAAGTCACACAAATAATCACGATTCACATGGAATTTTACATTGTATGTTATGTTCCACACATATTTCATATGTTGTGCACAGGTTGCAAATTGCAAACTAATTTCTAAATGATTAAGGATTTGGCTTATTGTCCTGTTGGAAAATATATTGTCTGCTCATCCACAACAATTTGCTTGTAATTTGCTACATCCTTACCTGTAATGGAACAAGATTTCTAGTTTCTCCTATCAGCATTGTGTTCAGTCACAGGATTGATGTTACCTTGAATATGGGCTGTATTTACTTTTAGACCAAATTAAAAAAATATGAATAAAATGGAAAATAAAGAATGATATCAAATGTGTTCAGAAAACTGAATCTCTTTCAGAAAAAGATACTAAATAGACATAAAAATTTAAGCTGTTTTAATACAACACAATAAAATCTGTTTTTTTTTCCTTCAAAGGGTCTCATTGTTCAGCATAGTGATCTATATTTGGTATGTCATGATACGGCACATGTCTACATGATATGTATGTAAGTGCAGTTTGCCTTTAAATAAAGAGTCATTTACAATAAAATACATCAGATAACTGGTTAACAATGACTCCAAAACCTTTACCCCATATGTCTGTAGTGTTGTTTTGCAATTGACACCTAAGACAGATTTCCTCTCTAAGGTATTTGAAGTTATTAAATATTTAAATTTACGCTGAAGTGGCAAAGAAAAATCACGAGTCAATACTTTTCAATACTGGTATTGATAATAATTTTATTTTACAATGGCATCTGAGTCTCCGAGTACATGTCCACTCCTGGCTCCTCCTCAAATGTCACTTTGGCATCATCAGCATCCAGCTGACAGACATGAAACAAAAAGAAATAAAACATTTTACAAACTTTATGTAACCCATTTAAAAGGTTATATAGGGCATTTCGTACAGAACAGTAAGATTTTATATTTATATGACTGGATTGCCAAATTTCAAAAATTTATTAAAGAATAATTTGATAAATTTCAAATATTTACCATTAGTGAATTACAATGTTTCTGTTGAATTCTGCATTCTGATTAGGTTTGACCACTTTATTTACCACAGGAATTCACCCCCTGTTTTCATAGATGGGTTGTATATTCCCTAAGTGCCAATGCTAAGGAGCCACCTTGGAAGTCTCTGGAGCTTTTAGCGGACTGCAAATAATCACCTTGACAGACTGTTTCTTGTCACAGGAGATTTCAACCATGCACATTTCAAATAACATCAGCATGTGAGCTTTCCTAATTGATGGGCAAACATGCTGGATCTTGTTGAGATCCATGGTGGATACTATGCATAACCTACCCCAAGCTCTGCTACTTAGACTACATCTCTGTTATGCTAATTCTAGCAAATGTTCATGGAGGCCGCAACTGATTTTGATTCCACCAATGTAGGGGAATAAATGACATCAGTAACCAGCTGATTGGCAAGTGCCTGATTGTCTCCAAGGTCATCACCACATGATCCAATCAAATGTCATGGACTGCATGGACTGTGTGCACTGCTAAAGACCAGAGACTCCAACTTCAGAGCAAGTAACAAGGTGGCCCTAAGAACAGCAAGGGCCCAAATATCCTGTGCCATCAGAGAGGCAAAGTGTGCACATGCCAAGGATCTACAGCCACCCTTCCAGCTGAGCTATTTCTACACTTGGAACAGGCCTGAACAGGTTTGAGGTAGGTCACATGGAAGTTAGGATGGATACGTAAGAATCCAGGGAGCTTAAGACAGACGTCTACTCGGTTGAGTATCTTGGAGACGGGAAATGGTCCAACGAATCGAGGAGTGAGCTTGCGGTCCTTGGTGGAAAGCCTTACCTTTTGGCCGACATGATAACAGTGCAGGGCAATGCTTGTTGTAGGCCCAATGGGTATAGTTCTGAGAGTTCCTAAGAAGAATCTTACTGGCTCTTCTCCAGGTGCGACGACGAAGCTTGACTAGGGCAAGAGCGTAACAGAAGCCTGAATTCTTGTGAGGAGAAAGGAGAAAGCAGCTTGAAACTGAGACATGCATATGGCCAAGTAGAGGACATGGAGTTGTGGGTGTACTCCACCCTCACCAACTTGGTAGACCAGGACTGTTGTTTGGCACATAAGATGCGAAGAACTGTGTCCAAATCTTGATTACAGTGCTCGTCCTGACCATTGGTCTGGGAGTTGAATCCAGATGACAGGCCCTTAATCAGAGACAGATTTCCATCACAGAGATGATGGTGGTCTGGCCGGGAGAGGGGGGTAGCTCGGTGACAAAATAGAGGGAAACTGTGACACCGCTTGGTGACCTGGGAGTGCAGCTTGTTAGGAATGTAAAGTCAGTTCTCTGGGAAATTACTGGGAGTTGGTTGCCTTGATGTGGCCTGCCGGACCCTCCTCTCGATGTCTAGTTGGATCAAACAGTCACCAAAGTGGGGAGAAAGATTTCGGTGCTCAATTCTTCCTTATCTGGGGAGTGTAGGCATTAAAGAGCATCAGGTTTACCATCTTAAGACCGTGGGCAAGGTGAAATTAAAACAACAGAAGAAGAGACCCCAGCGAGCTTGGCACGCATTTACGTGTTTGGCCGTTTTGAAGTATTCCAGGTTGCAGTGCTAAGCACCCTCCTACCAGTGGTGCCACTCCTCAAGGGAAAGCTTAACAGAAGCTCCTGGTCCCAAATGGCATAGTTACATTCCGCCAGAGTGAGGCAGTGAGAGAAGAAGGCTGCACCCATTTGTCCTTGGACGACCTCTGAGAGACAACGGCTCACACTTCCTGAAGCTTCAGATGAACCGCTGGTAAAAGTTGGTACTGTAGAAACCTCTGAAGCTCCTTGCATGAACCTGGAATAGGCCACTCTCTGACCGCCTTAATATGAGCTGGATTCATCCGGATGCTGTCTACCGAGAGGACAATCCCCAGGAAGATGGTCTGGGAGATTTTCCAGCAAGCAATGAAGCACGGTATGGACATGTACTTAATGTTCCTTCACAGAGCAGGAAAAGTAAAGGTCATCAAGGTAAACGAAGACACACTGATTCAGCATTTACAGCAACACATCATTGACGAGTGCCTGGCATACCGCAGGTGAGTTAGTGAGGCCAAACAGCATGACCAAGTACTTGTAGTGGCCAATAGTAGTGTCTAGAGCCTTCTATTCATTTTTCTCCATGATGTGCACAAGATGATAAGCATTTCCAGAGTTGTGTGGTCCAGGGTGGCATGACTGGAGAGGGAGTTGACACACCGAATGAGTTCATGGGTGGCATTAGTGAGACCCTTTATCTGCTTCCATTGGGCCACAGAAAACTGTGATACGTTACCATGGAGGGTAAGTAAGTCGAATGCATCTGCTGAGTCCATGACTGACCAGATGTCAGGGTGAAGGAAAAAATTCCAAAGATGCAGAACACATTCAGTTTCAAATGAAATTGTCTTTAATGAAGGCTAAGAAGATAGTAACAGTCAAAGGGCTTCACTTTAATAATAGAACTGACAGGAAAAAGCCACATGATCTTTTAGGAAAAAAATATTGTCTAGCAAACAGGGCAGCTATCCAAGAACACGAACAGTATATCCAAAAAGGTCTCAGGCAGACGGATGCAAAAACAAAATTAATCTGATAAGGAGACTTCAGAAAATAGGGTGGGTATCCGAGTATAACAAACAGAAATACCACAAAAAGTCTCTGGCTGACAGAAGCAGAAACGACTTCGGAAAACAGGGCAGAAAACAAAGTGTACAAAATGAAAATCTACAAACCGAACATGGCTGGCCAACTCCAACACGGGAAAGCAATTGGTCAAAGCAAAACTGAAACATAAGGGCAAGAAGGAATTCATGAGCAGTAGGATAAATGTGAAGACCATCTGTCCACAGTCAGCATCCTTAAATAGTGTGGAGGAGTATAAAATGGTTTCCATCCCAGAAGTGCCATAACCAAGATAACTGCCTCCCCAGAAGTGGTTGCAGCAAACATGCGTGTGTGAGCAGACTTTCTGACACTAGACGCTATTGCTGGCAGAGTGCTTAGGGGATGTGGAAAACATGTAGCAGATGTCTTCACTAATGTCTTCAATGTTTACCTGAGCAATGCTGTCATTCCAACATGCCTCATCATGACCACTACCATCGCCCCGGTGTCTAAAACTTCTTTAATGCCATGCCTCAAGTGTCCTGTCACACTCACACGCATCATCACAAAGTGCTTAAAATGGCTCTTCATAGGGTATATGAAGACCCTGCTGCAACCTTCACTGGACCCCACTCCAAGGACGATGCTAATGCCCATTCTGGCCCTTACCCAACTGGCCATATAGGACACATGTACTGCTGTTCAACAAAATCATTCCTTAGCTGAACATGCTGAGCTTGTACACCTTATTCTCCAACTGGATCTTGGACTTCCTGTCTGGGAGACCTGTCAGTCCAGATTGGGCACAGCATCTCCAACATTGATACACTGCTTCAAATGCTTCAAATTTGCAATGCAAATTTCATTATTATAAAGTAATGTGTTGGTTTCATCAGCAAGAAAGGTGAGACAACATACAGAGAAAAGGAGCAATAGGTAACAATAACAATAGCCCTAGAAACTACATGTTTCTTCACAATGTCATGCCTTTCATAAAAAAGGAAATGCCAGCTCCATTACTTCAATGGCCAAGCAGCATGTCTGCTTAATGCAGAGGCTGAACAAAGCTCTCATCCCCATCCTGACCACGAGAGCTTTGTTCAGCCTCTGCATTAAGCATGTCTGCTTAATGCAGAGGCTGAACAAAGCTCTCGTGCTCTCATCCCCATCCTGACCACATTCTACATGTGGACTATAGAGAGCACCACCACCACCACCCCTCCCCCCACACATTATATATATATATTTTTATAAGAGCTGTGTTTTATAATGTAACATTTTTTCTTTTCATTGTGTACAACACCGGCATGGTTGAAATAACAATAAAAGCCTCTTTACTTGAATTGATTTGATTATTGCCTACATTATAATATGAATCTATAGGATATACTATAGGTCCTTTGTTAGCTAGTGATGTAATTTTAACTTACACATTTCATCTCGAGGTTGGTGAAGACACGGCAGCTGAGATACAAACGCAGTGGGATGGTTAAAATAAGGATGAAGGGCAGGGCGAGTGACAATGGGCTTGACTTCACTAACCACAGCATGGTAAGGCACACAATCTGGATGCCCGTGAACATATGCATTCTGCTCATTTTCACCTAAAGCATCATGGGGATTAATACCCAAAGAGAAAAGAAACAACATTCTTTCAACAAAACTTGCCAGGGGTTTGCTAAATGTTAAACTTCTAGCAAGTAAAACTGACATAGACAATCATACTGACTTTACAATAATATTTAGATTTCTAGAGTTTATTTATCATTAAAACATACTCTTTGAGCATATGGTTCATTTGGGTGGTACTTCTTTGGTATAAGGAGGAGCAGCATGCGATCCCACAGCTGAATGCCACTCAGAGATGTGACTCCCATGTAGAGGAAAATTCCAAACAAAGCTGCAATGGGAATCATCTTCAGAATGGGCTCCATGAAGATAGACAGGCCTTCAAAAATTCAAAAGAGGGACAGTATTAAATTTGTTAATTACATACCTAATTAAGTAACTAATGAGAGATGAAATTGAGGAAGTTAAGGACTCAATGCCAAACTCCCTGTTTGTTCAGGCATATAAGACCAACCAAGGGATGTAACCAAGAGATCCACAAAGAATCCAGAAAGGGATTCCCTCAAGGAGTTTCCTAAGATTCCTGCACAGATCTATCTGACTCCACCAAGTGATTCCCAAAAGAGTCCCCCAAGGGATTCCCCAAGTTTGCTTCAAGGGATTTTCCCTAAGACATAAACCCAGAGAATTCCTTTAAGTTTCTCCCAAGGGATCCCCTAAGATTCGATTCCCACAAGGATGCTTACAATTCTTGCAATGGTGCCCCCGAAGTGTCCCAAATAATTCCAGCAGTTTACCTACAAAATCCCCCCATCATTCCCCAAAGAGATATTCCCCTCAAGGTTACTCTACATTCATATCAGCAATTACTAAAATATTTGCCACTCGATTCACCTAAGTTTTCCCCTGTCATTCAGTGGGATCTCCAATGATTTCCTCAAGGGATCCAAAAAGGATACCCCAAAGTTTCTCCAATTTTCCATTGAGGATTCCCAAGTTTCTCTCAGGATTCCCCCATGATTTCACTGAGATTCCACTCAAGATATTGTACTAAGGAATATAGAAAAGATGAACCTACCTACAAGCAGGGCCACCAATACACCACTAATCCTCTGTTCCAGAACCTTCTCAATTGCTGGTTTAGGTCCTTTGCTCATGACAGTCAGAGCATTGGCGTGCGTTACAGAGCGAACTGTGGCAGCGCTGAGCCATGGCATTCCAAAGAAAGCACCAAAACCTCCCATACACACCAAAATCAGAAGGTCCAGATGGAAACCTGAACCTTTCACCATCTTCCTCTCAGGTTTACTTACAATTAACCTACGGAAATCAATAAGAATGAATTCAGAGGTGGGAAAGTGAATAAAGCACTCTTATCAGACTGTCAAGCTAATTTACTAACAGGGTTTAACAAGGATTTTGTTTTTTAAACAAAAAATGCCTAGAACTTTTGAGTTTTTCTAATCTCAGAATAAGAGATTCTTAAAATAATAATTTAACATTACATTGTTGTTTAATTATATATACAAAGTTTTTTTTAATTATATATATAATTATATATGTGTGTGTGTGTGTGTGTGTGTGTGTGTGTGTATATATATATATATATATATATATATATATATATATATATATATATATATATATATATATATATATATATATATGTGTGTGTGTATATATATATATACACACACACAAAGTTTAATTTTATATATATACAAAGTAATATTTGTAATTTCTCTCCTCTAATGGCAACAATAATTTTAAACACATTTTAATCAGTACATTCTGATCTCCAAATTCTTTTATTTTAACTTTGAAATTTGGGATCTTAGTAAATGAAGATATATAAAATATAGAAAAATAATATAGAATACTGGGTCTTACGTCGTGATCTGGGTTTCAAGAAAGATGAGGATGAAGACCAGAATCGCAGGCACAAAACTAGCAAACATCATCCATGTGGGGAAGGGCTTGTGTTCACCCATGGGGTTAATGAGCCAGCCTCTCATGGCAGGGTTAGACACCTCCAGGCCCTTAGGCACCACCAGTTTCTACAAATCATCAAGATCACAAGGTCACAAGGGGAAACTCCTGTTCTGAAAACTCTACTAATACTAAAGTTAAAGCATCAGTTTCACTATATCTGGATCATATCAAGCAGCTTCTAGAGTATATTAGAATGAGCACATTAATATAAACCTGTGATTTGCGGCTGCCTTACTGTCAAAACTGCTCTTATAGAAAATTAACCAATAAGAATTAATCTATTTGATTGACAAAAACATACTTGTGTGTAGGTGTCATTAATGTTGATATCCACAAAAACCATGAGGAAAATAGCAATGGGGACCCCAAAGTCACCCATCAAACGACGGATCTGAAAGTACAAAAAAAGTCAAAAAAAAAGCCCACACCTTATATTAATAAATGGCTTTTTTTTAAACAGCAAAACCTGAACAAGGGCTTAACCTTTCCATGCAGGAAGTACCCGTTCTTGAAAATGCGCAGGAAGTAAGCGATAGAGAAGCAGCCAAACATCAAGCACATGGAGAGTAGTGCTGTGTTGGGGTAGGCACGGTAATGGATGGTGGTGACTGTGGTGGTGTTGCCTGTAGAGTAATTTACGGTCGTGTGATGGGTGATGACGGGGTGCCAAGGATCTTCCACTGATGCATTTAAGTGCTCATAGTTGAGATTAAGAGGATGGGCTTTGAAAATCTACGATTATGGAACAGCAAAATAAATAAACAAACAAATAAACAAAAAACAAACAAATAAATAATTCTTGTATAATTTTTAAACAGTATATTGCTACAGTGTTACTAGATAATAACATTTATATTATAACAAATCAGAAGATACATACACATTACAGTTAAAGAAAATATCACTTAGGTAACAATTTAAGTGACATAACACTCAAATTAATTAATGTGTGTGGTGTGTGTGTGTGTGTGTGTGTGTATGTATATAGTGTGTTGTACACTGCTGAGTTTGGAGAAGGTCTCAAAAATGAAGATGAAGGAGATGAGGAGGGAGAAGATCTCTTGGGTGAAGCGGGAGATAAAGCGAACCAGGAAGCTGCCCTCGATTGCCACAATCAGCACGACAATGATGATTAGCCATACGCCGATCCACACTCTACCTACGATGTACTCAATGTCCTGAGACTTACAGAACTAGGGAAAACACATGTTTAAAAAATCTGCATTCAAAAACTGTCTACAATCTATGGTATTCCTCTCTGCCTTACTTAAAATTTGCAAATTACCTTATAGAAAGCTTCTTCAAAGACCAACAGTGGTCCTGAGAACCCGATGACAAGAACTGGTTGGGCTGCGAGCAGGCAGAAAATGACACCTTGCACTGCTGTAGACAGCAAGAGCTCTGATACTCCAATCATGTTATCCACTTTATCAGCTGTGGCAGGAGGTGAGGCAAAAAAAAATTATATATTTTGTTTATTATATAATTTGTCTGGACAAAATTCATTTTTCTTCATTAGATTTCCTAGGGCACAAAAACATTGTCATACTCTGGACACACAACACACAATCAGGCTCACCTAACAGACCGCCAAAGGTGACAGCAGGAGAAAGGGCGGCAAAGTAAATGAAGATTACAGCAGCAAGAACTTGAGGATTCATGGCATCAGTGATGTCACTCTTGTAGTGTTTGTAGCGTCCTCTCAAATCTTTTATTAATCCTCCAAATGGTATTCCGGTGCGCACTAGCGGATCCTCCAGCGGAGGCACTTTGGAAACAGATGCTATGTGAAGAAAGAGTTCATAATCAATATATTATTATTATATGTTTATTTAAAACATAATAAAATTATTTTCATTTAGAATCTCTATGTGGCTTAGTAGCTAAATAATGAAAATTTCAAGTTTCATATAAATATCGCTCATTAGCTTTTCAGTACATCTATCTTCTTTGGGGTTGAAGTGGTGCTGAGGAGGCTCAGAGGGGTGAAGTCTCTCCTGCAAAAGCCTCTTCTGGAAGCCAATGATGGTCGCAAGCATGGTTTCATCCTTAATCTCTGTTGGTGGAATCACCATGCTAAAATCCAGGAAGTCCATCATTGCATCATTCACCTCTTTAACAGTCTGGGCTTTTAACACTGCCTGGTTAAACACCTAAGAGTGTGGATGTGTGAGATAAATTAGAAATCATTAGCAAAGGTAGCAACTGAGCTATGAATATGCATCAAGAAAAAATGATCTTCATCAAAATTATCAATCATCTCAATTAAGCATCTATTATTATTCAATGTCTGCTCTGTGAATACACTATTGTGATGTATGCTTTAGTCTGTTTATTTCTCTACATATAATTGATACTGAAGAAATAGATAGATGATCAAAGAAAAAAATTGTAAAAGCATTAGGAATCATTCTTACTTTATCTGATAGAAGTGCGCTCATAGCTCGTCCAGTCTCGTGATAGTCCATGTTGATTATGGTTGATCCAATCAGCACAAAGATGAAGCGAATAGGAGCTGAAGCCTCCAGCGACATCTCAAGAACTTGAGCTTCCTTCAGGCGAACAAATGCCACAGTTGGCTTCTCCAGAAAGTCTAGAGCACCTGAAACACACATACACACACATATATATGCCTTGTGTATTTCTAATTGATTAACTTCACCTTCAACAAAAAATCACACACAGGAATAATTGCTTACTTTGCATTTTAAAGTTTTATTAAATGAATATAATCCACAGTCACTCACCCACAAACACCATGGAGGCTTCCAGACCTTCAGATGCATCATTCTGTAAAATACAGCAACAGAAAATCACATTACATGCTGCAATCAAACAGTAACTAAGTATTAGATCATATAAGATTATTTATCATTTTTATGTCATTAAAGTAACTACTATTCACAAGAAACAGGTGTTTATTGACAGAATTACTGTTAACGAACAACAGACAGAATAATGGGATAAAGGACCAAATTGATCAATATCAAGAAAATAAAACAAAACTAAATAGGTAGTAAATTAATAAATAATACATAATGCACACAATAGTATCCCAAATAAATTCCTAACTAAATAAAATTTAAATTTTTGTACCTTCTCTGTATATATGAATTTGTTCTGCATCAGAGCCTGTGTCTCCATTGACTGGCTGAGGGGAGACAGAGAGAGAGAGAGAGAGAGAGAGAGAGAGAGAGAGAGAGAGAGAGAGAGAGAGAGAGAGAGGGAGAGAGAGAGAGAGGTCAGTGGTCTTGGACTGTTTTTTAATATAATTGACATCCTACTTTTCAGGAACAGGACATCTGAAACAAATAAACAAATAGCTATACTATTAAAATGAACATTATTAACATTTTTCTGTTTCTGATTATTTGTGTTTGTGATTTAAATTTATTTGCTCCACAATTTGATTCTATAATTATTTGGATTATTGCCTTTTTTCCGGTTTAGTCTCTGCCTTCCGTGTTGTATATACTGCATTTTCTAAATGAAAAAACAAACAAATCTCTGCAAATAGATTTTGCTTCTTTGGATTCTGCCTCATCTTTACATTAAGTAAAAAACAATGAAAATATCTAGTGCTTTCCTCTTCAACATGTAAATTTTGAAAAAGAAGAAATAACTCTATAGAATTTGTTTTTTACTAAGAAAGATATGTTAATTTTTTTTTTGCAAATATAGCTAAACACATTTCTTTCTTTTTATTTTTACACAAACACAAAGCATTTCAATCACAATAGTCATTCCGCATAAGAATTCTAACATTAAAACTCTAATTAAAAAAAGGGAGAAAAACATGTATTCATATTGTCCAACTCTGAACGCCGCAGTCCTAAAATTAAAGGCTGATAATCACTGTGAGGCTCAGTGCAATAGATACTACCACTAGAAACAGAATTTGAACTAGAATTAACATTCATTTACAAACGATAACTTGAATTATAATTGGAAATATATAAGTATATTAGAACTCAAATTATGTTCCAAGGGAAATAAAAAAAATAATAAAGTAGAAAATATAATAAAAAAAATATATATATATAAAAATTTTATATATATATATATATATATATATATATATATATATATATATATATATATATATATATATATATATATATATTTGAATTTAACTTGTATTGGACCAAAATTGGCATTTAAATCAGTCTTGGAACTACAGTAGATTTACTTTTACTAGTTTCAGTAATTTAGCGCAAGAATTCCTCAGGTGACTGGTGACTGCTACTCGAATATTCCCAACACGCAAAAGAAAACCACACCCTGACACTGCCGGACCTTTTTCTTTAAAGATAATGGATCTCTATGTAAATAATTCAGATTTTATTACCTTTCTTATTCTAATTTACTGAGCAATTTAAAGACCTAATTCGGGATACTTACATTTTTGTTAAAACAAAAGAAAAAACATCAAATAGAATAAAAATAGAATAGAATTAAAATAGAAGAAAAATATTTATAGTATTTATGAAATCTTTATCACCTATTTTGTTTCAGCGTAGTCATTACCTCTGGCTCTGTGTTAAAGCTTTAAATACTTCATCACGGTCATCAGGTCTAATCTCCTTCTTCTCAACCCACTCATCCACGATTTTCTCCATGATGCTGGAGAGTGATGGCTCTTCTCTATCCAACATCACCACCCCTGAAAACATAATTGGAGGTGATCAAGGACAATTTAAAAAGGAAATGAAAGAAAGATGGACTGTTGGATCTAAGAGAAACATGGCCAGATCTAAGTGTGGTGCAGTGTAGTTTAGGACAAGGAGCTGTAATCTGAGACCTTGAAGTTGGGGTTGTTGTTTTTTTTACTGGATCCACCAACACTCACATTCCTGAATATGGAAACTAGACAAACCTGCTCGCTTTGTGTTACTTCTGAAAATTTTTTTTTTTACTTCTCAATTTTTTCCTCCACTTCTTTTAACAATTATGCCTTATTTATTACATTTTACCCACAATGTCTCTTTAGGTTAATTTACTTAAAAAACCCCAAAAAACTTCAGTATATCTAATCTTCATCTTAATGCTGATGCTTAAGGATCCTGCTGATAAGACTGTGGAAACGTGTGATCTTTATTAAAAAAACCTCTAATATGCTTGTAACTGGACAAAATGGCTTTCATGCTCATTATTCAGCAGCTTCTAAAATGTTGTTTTGCATTTTAATTTGTAATATCGTGCTCCAATAGTTTACATGCAGACTAATGAAACAATGTCTATCCTGAGATCACTAAGTGACTATGACTATACTGTAGAATACAATAACCTATTAAAAGTATTTAGTAAAGAACACGACTCCCAAACTGCCCATAATTGCCAATGGGACTACGCTATTGCTCTGTTTGCGAATACATCACCATTCAGATTTATCCACTCTCCACCCCTGAGAGAGGAGGATTACATAGAGGAAGCACCAGCAGCAGGGTTCATCAGAACTTCAACTCCCTCCAGCTGCAGCAGGTGTCTTCTTGACGCCATAAGAGAGTGGAGGACCCCAGCAAAGTGAGGGCCACAACAGAGCAGCCAGTTCCATCCAGTATAAAAGTTCAACAAAGATTTCTTGGCTTTGCTAACTTTTTTTGGAGGTTGGTGCTGTATTTTCCTAGTGACATGGGACATAGGGAAACTCTTCTCCCAGAAACTCACTCCAGCATAGTTCAACTATGGCGTTGGCAATTGGGTGCTCCTTTCTACCAAGGAAGCATTGGGGAAGTGAAGGCACTGGCTGGAGGGAAAGCACTGGCTTAAGTTCTAACTGACCATAAAAATCTGGAATGGGTTCACTCCTCCACAAATTCAGGGCACCAAGGCTTTCAAAGTATTCAAGGATACATGCAAAGCTACTATGATAAATACTTCACTAACTACTGATGTCAGGAGATAGATAGAAGCTTGCCCTGTCTGCGCACAAACCTGTACCTCATGCCAGCTACTCGCAGGGCTCCTGGAGCCACTCTGGTTCAATGACTCCTCTTGAGTCACCTCTCAGTAGACTTTGTCACTGACCTCCCCAACTCACAAGGCTTCACCAGGAAAGGACAGTTTGCTGTTGCTTTTCCTCATTAAACTATTTTGAATTTTGAACTTAGGCCAAATATTTGCTAATTCCATGTACTCTCCTGGAAAGAAAATTAACCTATAGATTGAAGAAAAAGATGACCAAGCTCTCACCTTCTATGCTTCCAGACAAAATATAATTTAATTCCTAAACGTATGTCATTCATGTTTTTTATACTTAAGTTTTTCATAACTCATGTGCAAATCTACTTGCTTTTTAATCTCGAAATGGAATGATTTCAATTTGAATCTAAGAAAAATTTAAATATCTCTCGTCATAAATAAATTTGCTTGCAAAAAAATCTAACCGTTAAAAGCATACTTTGATGTTCTCTTCAAATCCGATTTGATTTGCAGCATTTTCGAGTTCCCCTCGGAACTGTCAGTGAAGAAATAGGACCATAAATTGCTTCTAGCCAGCTTGATTGTTCTGAATCAAGATTTTCAGATTTCCAAACATATTTAAATTTCATGTCTGCTTCTTTTCTTACCAGAGTCAATTCCCCGGCTGAGCTGAATGAGACTCTTGAAGGTCAGATAGGAGACGTGCGAAGATTCCCAGCAGCCAACCTCGGGGTCGCGGCTCATGTTGTAAGCCTGCCATCCTTCTGTCACCTGCAGATCACCCTGCTCACCCTTGCTCTTCATGAGCTCACTCAATTTCACATCAGCCTTAAAAAAGACAAATAGAAATAAAAGTTTGATGATCCCGTCACAGGGACGTTATATACTTGCACCTTTTGGGAGTAAAATCATGTGAACTTGAATGAAATAAGAATGTAACAGAGGAGGAAGAGATACAAATATATGGTTCTCTTGTATAAAAAACCCAATCTGCTCTTACTCTTAAATCTAACACTTTCTTTCTTTCTTTCTTTCTTTCTTTCTTTCTTTCTTTCTTTCTTTCTTTCTTTCTTTCTTTCTTTCTTTCTTTCTTTCTTTCTTTCTTTCTTTCTTGTCTGTTTTTCTGTCTGCCCTGAAGTTAATGGACAATGTTCCTTCAGGTGATTAATCAGAGTTCAGATGCCGCCCCCAGATGGTTGGTGGAGATTCTAAATTCTCCCTTGTGTCTGTCTGTCTGAGCTTTCGGCAATGGACTTAGTCTATGGTTTAAGTGTAACATGTGGCAGCTTAACGTGAAACTTTACCTGAACAAACCGATAACCAGCGCAGTCCTCAGTGCAAGAGTTCTCATCACTTTTCCATCAATTAAAGGCTAATCGCACGAGGCACGTGATGGTTCAGTGGTTAAGGCTTTGGATTACTGATCAAAAGGTCGAGGTTCAAGCCCACAAGCTGCTGAGACATCAACGTTGGGTCCTTGAGCAAGGCCCTTAACCTCACCTGCTCCAGGGGCGCTGCACTATGGCTGACCCTGCGCTCTGACCCCAGGCTCATAATAATCTGCGATATGTGAAAACTTAAAGCATTTCACTGTATGTTGTGTGTGTATGTGACAAATAAAATTTGAATTTGAGTGTGCTGGAATACCATGTGTCATGTTTCAGATGCAGCTCTTTGACTTCACGTTTCATTTCAGTAAACTCAGCCGTTTTGTGTCAGTTGCCGATCTGATTGATGTAACAGCCGAGTGTTTACAGTGACGACAAAAAAGTCATGCAAAACGACAGCAGGGTTTTGTTGATCAGGAGCAACATTCTTTCAGATATAAATAAAAAGTGAAATAAAAATGATGATGATGATTATTATTATTGTTGTTGTTGTTGTTGGTATATATATATATATATATATATATATATATATATATATATATTTTATAAAGTGCATTTTAGAATTTGTTGATTCTCCTGATCTTAACATTATGGCACTGTTGGTGGTGTAAATACCATTTACTGTTTCCACAACATCCTGAGTGATACATACAGGTGTATGTGTGTATGTATGTGTGTGTGTGTGTGTGTGTGTGTGTGTGTGTGTGTGTGTGTGTGTGGTTGTGTGTGTGTGTGTGTGTGTGTGTGTGTGTAGGTGTGTATGTGTGTCCTCTAAGCATGTTTTCCCTCCAGAAATCAAACTCTGATATCCTACAATATGTTTGACTTTTCTTTCACTCTTTTTTGTCTTTGTAATCTATCTATCTATCTATCTATCTATCTATCTATCTATCTATCTATCTATCTATCTATCTATCTATCTATCTATCTATCTATCTATCTATCTATCTATCTATCTATCTATCTATCTATCTACTAGTCTGTCTGTCTTTATTAGTTTGTTTCACACTTCAATATGTTGTTTCTTTTTTTTATATTTTCTTTGTTGTTTCTGACTTTCTGGCATTTTGTTTTTTTTATTTAGTGCTTTCTTTAATTTTTCTGTTTTGTTTTTTCTTCCTTTCACTTTCAAGTGTGTAATAATAATGTATATGTATATGTTTAATGTGTCATTTGTGGAATAAATGATATGAAACCCAGTTTAGCTGGAAAGTTTTGATTTACACTATACTTTCTTTCCTAAATTATGATTATTGTTCAATTATGCTTCCCTTTCTTTTTGGTTATGAATCTGAATGGATTTGAACAAATTTCCCACAAAGGACAACTATTGAAGAAAGTTAAATAAATGTAAATAAATCAGAATGATAGGCTTAGCGGCACAATTTTAAATGACAATTTTAAGGAATTTTAAAAATGAAAGCTTTTACGAAAAATAAACAATGTAGATCACTTACCAAGAGGAGAGACTAGGAACTTCTGAACCAATAGTCAAAGATACTCTCAGGGCCTTGTATATACCTTCGACACTGACACACACTGCCTACAGACACACCCCTCGTATACACACACTGTCTCTCACTCGCTCTCTCTCTCTGTGAAGTGCAAAACAAACAAAATTCTGCTGATGATCTTTATCATATTTTAGAATAATTACATGCCAAATTACAGTCTTAGACATGAGCACAAACATGCACCCCTTAATATACATCAAAGAACAAACACACACACACACACACACACACACACACACACACACACACACACACACACACACACACACACACACACACACACACACACACACACACACAAACACACACACACACACACATTACCACCCAAAGCACTGATCCTACCTTCACCCATAATATTGATGTACTAAACACCACAAACTAGCAACTTCACTAATCGGACAAAATGTATGTGTGTGTCCCACTTTCCTTTTTATGGAATTTATACACTCTGTTTAAACTAAAAACACTCTTCAGTCATACAAAGCTTCACTCACCTTCAACATCTTCAACAATGTACAGGCAGTACAAAAACTAATATTTCGATTGAAGCATGTGAGAAGAAAAGAATCATATCAGAATCAGAATCAGAATATGCTTTATTCGGCATGTGTGCGCAGACAACAAGGAATTTGTTGTCGTTTTTAAGGTGTTCTTGGTAAATGCATACATACTGTACATCAGAATCAGAATCAGAATAAGAATTTATTCGCCAAATACATACGTATTTGGCATGAGAACAGTACACATTTAAATAGTAAGGATTTACATATTTGCATAGTACTTGAGAGATAGAGAAGGAATTACAGAATGAATAACAGTACACAGGTAACAATCCCTATATTAGCTGTTTAACACAGATATAGCATGGAGAAAAAAACTAACTGTGCAGTTGAGAAAAAAAACAAACTGTGCTGTACTGTTCTAGTGCTGTTATTGTTTGGTTTCAGAAGTGGGCGGGGCTTTAAACAATAGGAGCTTCTTTACAGCTAGCTAAACTGAGGCTAAAATTTTACGATGTTTGTCATGATACACTAGATGGGAAAAAAGTTTCTTTTTTGTCTTTTTTTTTTTGCCACAGTCATCTATCGACTATGGCTAATAAAAGAGTGGAAAAAAATTGACATTTCTATTTGGAAATGCTGAGGCTTCGGATCTTATCCACAGACTTAAATGACACACACATACAGCTATTAAGGTTGCAAGATTTTCCCACTTTTCCTTTTTCCTGTCACTGGAAAAAGTGAGTAAAACAAAAAGAATGGCACAAAGACAAAAGGAGAGATATAATCAGTAACAAGTACAACAACAAAAGTATGTTGAGGCCTTAGAAGTAATAAAGACCCATAAAGCACACATTAAAGATGCAATAAGTATTTTTTTTCCTTCTCATTAACTATTGGCGTGTTCCCATCTGGATTGCTGCTCAAACAAGAAAACAGGAAAATAATGCTTAGAGCTTAGACATTGTAAAGAGAAATACACGAGAAAGTTACAGACAAGACCTATTAACCAGAATTAACACACACACAGGCTAAGTCTCTGCCCTCATAAACAGACAGAGGACATGTTTAAGGTGCTATAAGTGTTTTTTTCCTTCTCATCACACCTTGGCTTGTCCCTGTATGGATCACTGCTAAAACAAGCAAAATATAATAATGATGGAAAGTAATAAATATGTATGTATGGTAATAATTTATTGAGTGAGGCACAATAAATGTGGTACAGTATACATACGCTTAATAAGATTTATTGTTAGTGATCATTTTATAATGTTCATGTTTATATTATAACAGCTACAAACAGGCATATGGACCTTTAAATTATATAGACAAAAAATGAGCTTTTAATGTTGTTCAAAAAACAACAAAAGTGCAAATTCTTCTGTCCTGAAGATGATGGAAAGTTTAAGCTTACAACTTCACCTCTGGCTGTTACACAAGTTCCGACACTGGAGACACTGGATACATAAGTTAAATAATCAGATTGCTGGGTATTTTTTTTCATTCAAGTTTACCAATCATTGCCTTCCCTTAGCCATTATGCTTTCTCTCGATCGTCTCCTGTTCTGCAACTTTGAAAATAACATGTAACATTTTAAATACTTGTAATTGTAATATTGTTATGACCATGTTTGACTTTTTGTCCTTTGTGATAAACAATGCCTTGGACGTGGGAAGTTTACTGTAAACCACAAACTTAGCCTGATTTATTACCCCAAGCCTGATGAGGGCTCTGCAGGTTTCCTTCATGCTTCAAAAGATGACATTGTTTTTGTAACATAACAGTTTGGAGTTAGAAACAAATGTCTTGTTAGTTCTGATCATACTGTATGTATCTACTGTACCTTGCAGAAGTACTCGCCCCCTTGAAACTTTCAACATGTAATCTTTCTACAACCTGGACCTACAATGGACACTGGGATTTTTTGATACACTTTTCTAACATGTGATGATTTAAACAATACACCTCACAACTGAACTCACAACTTTCCGATCAATAGATCAATGTCTTACCAATGACCTCCCACTGTCAGGCATCTGAATAAATACATCCGGATTTTTTTATTTACACCTGATATTTTTGCCCATTCTTCTAAAAAAAAACTTCTCCTTTCAGCCATTAGTGATCTTCCTCTGATTCTGATTGAGGACTGATGACTGAGCCATGTGCGGGCTCTTGGTTTTGTCCTGGAAGGTGTACCCTTGCATCAAGTCTTTTAGTAACTAGAACTATGTCATCATGTAGGTATTTTATATTCCAGTTCCCCAGTCATAACTAGACATCATTTATTTGTATTTACCTCTGAATTTCTCCTCATGTTATAATCTCCTCAGCCATTCTGACAGCCATACTGAGGGTTGTTCCATTACAATTTTCTTTTTTCTTCTCTTTATTTTTTAAGTCATACAGGGAAAGTCACACAAACATTAAATGTAAAATTTAAACCTGTGATGTTTAAACACAGGGGTTAGCACGTTAGCCTCACATCTCCAGGGTTTGGGGTTCAATTCGCGTCTCCGCCTTGTGTGTGTGGAGTTTGCATGTTCTCCCCGTGCCTCGGGGGTTTCCTCCGGGTACTCCGATTTATTCCCCTGGTCCAAGGACATGCATGGTAGGTTGATTGGCATCTCTGGAAAATTGTCCGTAGTGTGTGAGTAAATGAGAGTGTGTGCCCTGCGATGGGTTGGCACTCTGTACAGGGTCTATCCTGCCTCGATGCCCGATAACGTCTGAGATAGGTACAGGTTCCCCGTGACCTGAGAAGTTTGTATATGCGGTAGAAAATGAATGTATGTTTAACACTTAACATTTACATTTACAGCATTTGGCGGACGCCCTTATCCAGAGCGATGTACATAAGTGCTTAAATCTCTATCATTGGATACATTAATGCTGGTTCACTAGGTTACATACTTAATATACTATGAGTTTAAAACATTTGTTAAAAAGTTACAATGAAAAAGTTTCAAAGGTTTCATTTATTTATTTATTTATTAAACATATTTTTCACCCATGTTTGCATGTGCTTCTATTTTCACGTTATTATTTCCCATATTCATTTATTTTTTTTCCTGTGATTTATTTTTACCTATTCATTTTTTAACATTTCACACATTTATAGTATTTTGCAGACACCTATAATTTTCTATTTCCATTTATACAACTGAGGTTAAAGGCCTCTTGTTGGACCACTTGGTGGACCTGGGATTCGAACACACGAACGAACACACACACACACACACACACACACACACACACACACACACACACACACACACACACACACACACACACACACACACACACACACACACACACACACACACAACCACACTCTCTCTCTCTCTCTCTCTCTCTCTCTCTCTCTCTCTCTCGCTCTCTCTCTCTCTCATAATAATAATAATAATAATAATAATAATAATAATAATAATAATAATAATAATAATCATTCTTAGTAAATATTATTATTTTGTGAAGAGCTGGTGACAGTCGCTAGGTGGCGACAGACGCGTGCTGATTGGGTAACTTCTCCTAACGATGACCAGGTGAGGTGAATTTAGGTGAGGCGAGATGACAGCCTGCTCCCTTATTTATTGCGCTTTCCGAGCCGGAGCTTTTGTGGTTTGCTGTTCTGCTGTGCCATAATGTGTGTCACGAGCCTCCCTCTTTTCGCCATCCTGCTTGCTGTTCTCTCTCACTGTAAGTATTGCAATAATTTCCCCAGATTTGTGCACGTTTTTTGGGTCAACACCACAAACGCACCCTTGTTTTGTAGCGTTCGGTACTCCGGCGCCGCACGAGTACCGAAGAGACACAGGAGTCGTCCTGATGCAAGCTGATAATCCGGATCCAGGTGCGAGCCTTGGTTTGTTTGGCTGTGTGTGCGCGTGCGCAATTTGTTTGTTTATTTGTATTTTTTTAACCGTGTGTTTTAACCGGGTTTGTGCAGTTTTCCATACTTCACTTCACCCCGTGAAAGCTATGCTGTTGGATAGAGATGACTTTGAAATTTCAGGCTCTGGAGTAGGAACGTCAAGTTGAAACACGATAGGGGGAAAAGGTAACATGTGCTGTCTATGGCAGACATTCTTCAAAAACTGTCGTTATTGTGGTGGCATTTCTTGGAAGGAGTTTCCCAGTGTTTGCACTTTTTTTTTTTTTTAATGGTCTGAGTTGTGTGTTTTTTTTTTTTTTTTTTAATAACCCCTCCTTTTCTTTGTCCCCCACAATACATGCAAAAGACTTCAAGATGGGAGAATTTGTGCTTTGTCATCTCAGTGACCCGGTGAGCTTCCCTTACACGATCATTTGAATACGAATGAATCTCTCAAATGTACTCTGTCTGACTACTAAATTTTTGTTTCTAGGAAAGGAGCACTGGGGCATATTCCATCTCCTCCATGTTGCCACACATCATCTGTGCATGAGTTCATGGGTGATTTCTTGGCTGAATGTATGGCTCTGAATAAAATGTCAAATTTCTGAAAGTCTTGCTGGCTTTTTTTTTTTTCCCCCTTTCTATTGGCTGCATCTCGATTTAAGAACTTTTGCAGTCTGCTTATGTTGGGTGCCAACTTCTGGGAAAAGAGCGGAAGTAGACTAGTGCAGGGCTTTCAAACTAAACTTACTAAAAGTAAATGTACTGTAGAATGCATTCCAGATTCTTTTAAATGCAAAAAAAAAAAATCTGCCTCCTGCTATGGTTAAAGATTTGACATGCATTTGTTATTTTTCTCCATTCAAGCTGTAAGTTAAAATCAAGTACTGTAATGGTTATTATAGCTGTAAGGAAGCAGTTGGCTTTTGTTTTGGAAAGAATGCTCTAAATTGCTTTTCCCCAGCTCTTAGTGGATTTGGCTGAGAACTGATAAAACAGCAGAACATTTCAACAGTGTTTTTAATGGCACTTGGATGGATAAGGCTTTGGGTTACTGATCTGAAGGTGGGGGGTTCATGCACCTTTTAAGCTGCCACTATTTGGCCTGTAAGCAAGGCCCTTAATCCTCTATGCTCCAGTTGTGCCAGATCTTTCATGTCTGTTCTGACCCCTAATTCCTAATAAACTGAAATGTGTCAAGAATTTCACTGTGCTATAAGATATACCTTACAAGTTATTCTCTTAATTTTATGGTAGGTAACAGCCCTTTAAACACTGAAATGTCTTTATAACTCTGATTTGATATTGTATGTTGAGACAATGCATTTGAAATAAGTTGTCAGAGCTGCTTTATATACCATAATAGCTCCAAGTCTAAAACACGACTGTAGCTTAAACTAGTTATGTTTGGAGAATGGCTTTACCTATATTAACACTTAATTGTTAATCATGACTAGTAGTGTTGTCACCAGGAGACATCTGATGTGTCAGAGTTGTGGATGAAATATTACTGACATTTAATAATGGGAAGCCCTGGTAGCATAGAAACATGGAACAGCCCCATTTTGTTAACACATTTACATCAATTTGGCAAAAACCCAATTCACTTCCAAATTATTAAACTCCAATCAAATATTCTCCAACAAGTGATGGTTGGAAAAGGGATGAACCAATGTTTAACTATGATCTGGGACATGCCCCTAGGGATGGGGTGTATCTGGTCTAGATAACATTTAATTGGATGAATATGAAACTAGTACAGGGTGATTTTATTTATTTTCTTTTTAGATATACAATTGTTCACTAAGGGGAAGATAGAAGCACTGACATGGTGAATTTGAGCAAGTTTAACTACTTTAAACCATTGTAACTGATTGAAAGCATAAATAATGGTGCAATAACTAGAAATGAACAAAATGACTTTCAATTTCCATAAAGCAACCTGAGTAAACCTTCACTTAGACAAAGTTCGGTATTTAACATAAGAACCATTACACGAGTTTAAGGTGGCAGGATTCCTTTCCGTAATGACTGTACTGACAGGATGTGAATATTATCCAAATGTTCATTGGATGAGAAAAGTGTGCATGTTTGCTCAGTGTCGTTGGCTTCAAAACCCTGGGAGATTAGAATGTGCATCTCTGTATCACAAAGTCATTAATTTCATGATGTATCATTGCAGTTTCATAGGAGGACTATTGTTCTAGGAAACTCCAGACACACTCTTCTCATTTTCTAAACGGTAGGTCAAGTGGCTGCTGATCACATAGAGCTCTGTAATGATCATACATCTGTTCCTCAGACACACACACAAACTCATTTTTAGGCCAGTTGGCAACAACTGGAATTTATAAGAGGTCAGAGGGTGAGATCTTGTTTCAGAAATTAAGGATGACAGGTGATTCATTCCAGATGAAATTTTGAAGGCTAAGCACTTGCCAAGCTAAGAAAAATCCTATTTGTATCTCACTGAGCATTTATGACCTCTAGACTGAACTATTGTAATGCATTACCATGTGGTTCTTCACTAAATAGGCTACAGTTATTCCAAAATTCAGCTGCCAGAGTTCTTACCAGCTCGAGAAAATGTCATATTACCCCAATTTTATCATCTGTACACGGGCTACATGTTAAATTTAGAATCGATTGCAAACTGCTGCTACCTACTGTACGTACAAGGCTCTAAATGGTTTAGCTCCCATTTATTTAAGTATCTATCTATCTTGTCTTCTAACACGCTACAATCCGTCATGCTCTTTGAGATCACAAAACTCAGGACTAGTTCGCAGAATATCAAAATCTACTCAAGGCATTGAGTGTTTTCATATTTAGCTCCCAAACTGTTGAATAGCCTTCCGGACAGTGTTTGGGGCTCAGACACACTTTCAGTTTAAGTGTAGATTAAAGACATATCTCTTTAGTCTGGCATACACATAATACTTCCCCTTTATCTTGTGCTCTAGTACATGCACATTATCATCTAGTGCTTGCTAATATTATGAACAGCAGCTTTGCCTATTCACTGCTTTTCTTTTTTACCCATCCTGAGGCATCCATAGATTGTACCAGCTCCAGTTGTGTTCCATGTCTTGAAGATTTTGGAACCTGTGGGGGTCCTGAGGTCCTGCAGATGTACCAGCTTCATGAAATATTCAGGACATTCCTATACAAGAGGAGATGAAAACTACATGTGGTCTTTTAGGACAACAAACTTCTAATCAATACACAATTGTCAGACTGTATATTTATAATCACACCCTCTACGGTCAACCAAATGAGGATGAGGTACCCTTTTGAGTCTGGTTCCTCCCAAGGTGGAAAAGGAAGAATCCTTTTCCATCTGTTTTTACCTCACCTCAGACTTGCTCATTGAATAAATACAAACACATTTAAATATATGTCTAATATTAATCTTGACTTTTTGTATTATATTAATCTTTGTGTAAGATTTTTTGATTGTTTCTTATGTTGTGTAAAGCTCCTTTGAGACAACCTTCATTGTTAAAAGTGCTATATAAATTTGAATTGAATTGAATGTAGAACTGGGGGGCATGGTGGCACTTTTGCCTCAACCTCCAGGGTTGGGGGTTTGATTCCCACCTCCGCCTTATGTCTGTGGAGTTTGCATGTTCTCCCCGTGCCTTGGGGTTTCCTCCGGGTACTCCGGTTTCCTCCCCGGTCCAAAGACATGCATGGTAGGTTGATTGGCATCTCTGGAAAAATTGTCCGTAGTGTGTGAGTGTGTGAGTGAATGAGAGAGTGTGTGTGCCCTGTGATGGGTTGGCACTCCGTCCAGGGTGTATCCTGCCTTGATGCACAAAGACGCCTGAGATAGGCACACAGACTCCCCATGATCCGAGAAGTTTGGATAAGTGGTAGAAAAAAAATGAATTATTGAAGAATGAATGTAGAACTCATTATTTTTAAAGCATTTTAGTGGTTTGAAATTGAAATGGTTGAAATGGTTTGAAACACACTCACTGTGTGTTTAAGGATAGCTAGTTAGTGAGATTAGCAGCTGATGTTTAGCTGAGACATGTTCACTTTCTGACTGTTAATAGTGAACTGAGCCCAAATAATCTCAGTGAAAGGAAGCTGAATTCTCTTCAGTAGTTCACGAGTTCTTTATCATATCCTACCGCAAGATGGCGCACTAATGCTACAGCAGTCTTTATTTTTTCCAGATGATTCAGCAACCTGCTTCAAGATGCCCAAGAAGTCATATGGTTTTCTATTATTTTATTTTTATAATTTGTTTATTTTTATCTAGTCATACTTCAAATATTTATCTCTCACACATTTTGACCATATGTTCAATGCTATCTGTAGACCCTTGTGAAAATTCACTATATTTTGCATTGTTTTTTTTATTCTTTATAGCCAAATCATTGTGCCCGAACCATTAGAATCGACTCCCAGATATTTAAAAAAAAAGTTATTAAATACGTTAAAGATTTAAAAAAGTTTTTAATTTGTTTTTGGTGTATAATGTGTTCTGCATTTAATTTAATGCTCTTGGTAATCATCAACCCATTAACAAGGTTCCAAGTGTTTCTGATGGTGTTTAAGAGTAATCAGAAAATTCTTGATGGAAACCTTGAGATCTGATGAAATCTATTAAGCTAATTCTGATTACATGATGGGAAACATCAGAGATTTGAATTTGTTCTTAATGGGTTTCTGGAGATCTGTAATGGAAGTGCAATTGAACGTGTGGTTCCTATAATACCGTATTTGCGGGAACACGGGATGGGAGGTAGGAATAGACTCTTGGATGAGACGCCAGTGCATGTCATGGTATTCAGAGATATGCAAAACAAACTATAGGTGAACTACTAACATCGCTTTGCTCATTTTAATAAAGCACTTTATCTTAGTCATGGTGGATCCGGAGTCCCGAGAACACTGCATGATATGCAGGGAAAGCAACCTGGAACAACTCTTATGCTATTATGATATATTATTGATTAATATTTTTGTTAGACTACTCATAAATATTCTGTTTATATCTTTAATTCCTGCAAAAATGTTTCAGAGCCTCACTAATAACCTGTAACAGAATCTATCATATAAAAAAGTGCAGAAAAATCCCTTAAGGTGAACTTTATCAATGTTGCTGATTTACAACAGGACAAAAAGTGCCAGAAGGAACATAAAAGCTTTAAATCCAAACATGTGAAGAAGAAAAGTAGTTACAGCTGGGCCTGGAAACAGTTTTCCAGTAAATGGTGTGCAGGAGAGGCATGGACTAGAAGAAAGTTTGGAGAAACAGATCAGAGGAAACACAATCCTATCTACACCTATTCACTTTTTTTTTAGATCACCCTGGAATCTACAGTCAACAGAGAATTGAGGTAAGGTGGATAGATTTTAATGAGCTTCACTGTAAAACTGGGTTGCCAGTCACTTACTCTTCATTCATACAACTCACACAACTGTAATCACTGAATACAGAATTATACTATAACATGTCATTTTACAGTATACACTATAGTGTCTAGACAATTATATATCTATAAACAATTATTTATTTTGGGGGCACGGTGGCTTAGTGGTTAGCACGTTCGCCTCACACCTCCAGGAATGGGGTTCGATTCCCGCCTCCGCCTTGTGTGTGTGGAGTTTGCATGTTCTCCCTGTGCCTCAGGGGTTTCCTCCGGGTACTCCGGTTTCCTCCCGAGGTCCAAAGACATGCATGGTAGGTTGATTGGCATCTCTGGAAAATTGTCCGTAGTTTGTGAGTAAATGAGAGTGTGTGCCCTGCGATGGGTTGGCACTCCATCCAGGGTGTATCCTGCCTTGATGCCCGATGATGCCTGAAATAGGCACAGGCTCCCCGTGACCCGAGAAGTGGAGTTAAAGTTCATAGGAGGCTCAGGTTCCAAAAACTTGATGGTGAAGAATGAAAATAGCAATTGAAGGTTTGGGAGTCGACTCATCGATGAGCTGAACCAAATGAAAAGAGTCCGAATTTCCATCATTAATTTGAAAAGTAAATATTTGAACATTCTGATGTTAACATCCTCAGATCTGGCTCAAATTCTGTTGGTGCTGTTTTGCATTATAAATAGCTATGTACAATATATATGTGGACAATGTGTGTAATGGATGGTAGGTAATGCAATAAATTTCCATTAGTGAACCATTAAGGACTGTGTATACATTATGTATGCATTAAAATATCGTTGAGTATAATGCGATGGGTTCATATAAAATGCATCTAAAAAGTCTACACACCCCTGTTAAAAAGGAAGCATTTAAAACAAGGGCAATATAAAAAACAAGACAAATATATCAAATAAAATAACACCAATAATAAAAAAGAGTTGCATCCTAAGTGTTGAAGGAAACTTCCAAACGGCCAGGTATTTGGACCTACTCATGAATGCCTGCACCTTAATTAAAGCTTCAGTTCCATGTGAAGAAAAGCAGCCCCAAAACATGATGCTACCACCACCATGCTTCACCCTGGGTATAGTGTGTTTTTGGTGAGGTGCTGTGTTTTTTTTTAAATTTTATTTACCTCAAACATATATTTTGTTATAACGGCCAAACCTTTCCAATCATAACAAATTATTCCATGAATATACATATAATATTTTTTATATACTTTAGCTTACTTTAGCTATCACATACCCCAGGCAGATGAAGAATTGGCAGAAATTGCTGCAGTTTTCTTAACTTTACTCTTGGCAGCCTCCTTGATCAGTTTTCTTTTTGCCCTCTTATCAACTGTAGAGGGAACTCCAGTATCTAGTATGTCACATTGTGCCATATTTTCTCATTTCACATATTTCAACAATGAGATCCTGTAACTCCTTCATAAGCGATTTGACCCCAATGCCTTTTCCTGTTGGATGTTTCCAAGAAGAAAACCCTATAGGAACAGCTATACTTTATAGGGGGCTGATTGCATGCATAAAAAAAAAAAGTATTTAACATGAGTCTTGAAGGTGATTGGTTGATTCGGAACACAGTGGATTATGGATTATATAAATGGATATTTTTTCTTTTTGTTTGTCACTTGATTTTTATAGGTAGCAATTTCACATTAAACGTGTAAATGTTTCTGACACAGATTAACGTCAGATTGACTTTTCTTTACCTGCCATCTTATCTACCCAACATCATTCTCAAGTTATTTTCCTTAAAATGGGTTCATTCTCACTATAAACACAATACTCCAGTCTTTAAGCATGAGGAGAGACAATAAGAACAGCAAGAGTGAGAAGATGAGATGGAAAAAGGAGACACAATACAAACTGAAAGAAAAGGAAAGAGGAACAATGAAATGTCAAAGAAAACAGAAAAGAAAGGGACAGAACTAAGAAAAGAGCAATGTAATGAGAGATGAAAGGAACAGAAAAGAAAAAAAACACCCAAAAACACAGAAACTGGACAGAATAAGGTGTGAGAAATGGGGAGTGAGAGGGAGAGAGAGGGGGAGAGAGAGAGAGAGAGAGAGAGAGAGAGAGAGAGAGAGAGAGTAGAGTCAGGAAAGAATGAAAGAGAAAATGGGACAGAAATAGAGACAAAGTTAATAGAAAAATTTGAATGAAATTAGAATGAGCAAAAGAAAAGACAAAAAAATAAGAGTGAGACATAATCGACAGAACAAAAGAAAGACAGAAAAAGGAAGGTAGAGAGAACAAAAAAGTAATACAGAGACAGAGAATGAGAAAATCCTACAAATCTCTGAAATGTTAAGAGCTGAGCTGACAGAAGAGTCTTCTAGCCTGGTTGCTCCTGAGCCTCAGCTCACTGACACACACTAACACTTGTGTCCTCTACACACAATCACTTCATCACTACAAACACAAATCTACAGTACAGCAGCCGCTGCAAGACACAAATACAAAATCAAATGCAGTGCTGGTTGTCCCTAATGGAGACTATCAAGTCTGCCCAACTCTGACACATGGGACATTCTGTTAGAGAAATGAAAGACCACTGTGTGGAGAAGAGAGAGAGAGAGAGAGAGAGAGAGAGAGAGAGAGAGAGAGAGAGAGAGAGAGAGAGAGAGAGAGAGGTACAGAAAAATGAAAGATAATCAGAGAGAGATAACTGATAAAGAAGTGGCAGAATGGGACAGAACAGAATGGGATAGAGAGGGATGGAAAAATAGAGACAAGGACAGAATAAGTGGAGTACTGTGGTACAGAAAAGGGAAAGAGAAAGAAAACAGGGATAGCTGACAGGGAGAGAGAAAGACGGAGGGAGGGAAGAAGTGACAAAATGAGACAGCAAAAGGAAATAGCATGACAGACACATAGAAAGAGAGAGAGAGACAGAGAAAGAAAGAGAGACAGAGAGAAAGAAAGAGAGACAGAGAGAGAGAGAGAAAGAAAGAGAGACAGAGAGAGAAAGAAAGAAAGAGAGAGAGAGAGAGAAAGAAAGAGAGACAGAGAGAGAAAGAAAGAAAGAGAGAGAGAAAGAGAGAGAGAGAGAGAGAGAGAGAGAGAGAGAGAGAGAGAGAGTACAAAGAAGACAGGGGGAGGAGAGGGGGAGAGAAAGGAGGAGTGCCTGATCATTTCCTCTCTATTCACTTTTTCGTTCCCCTGAGCCGTCACTCCACTCGCTCTTCACTGACTTTTCTGTGCGGTCTGTAACGAGCACGTCTCCTTTTATCCCTCCATTCTTTTCACTTTTGGACATCAATGCGCGCGCGACACGGAGCTCGCGGCCAGTGGAGATCTAAGGCGCAGTGATGCTCTGTGAAAGTGATTCATCATCATAATCATCACCAAACATCATCATCATCATCTGTTCTAATTAAGAAGAGTTCCCGTGCACTTCAGAGGACGCCAAATTTAACAAACATGTACGCTGTAGTGCTCGCGGCTGTATTTGGAGTGGTAAGTTTTCATCTCTCTCTCTTTCTTTCTCCCTGTGTGTCTGTGTGTGTGTGTGTGTGTGTGTGTGTGTGTGTGTGTGTGTGTGTGTGTGTGTGTGTGTGTGTGTGTGTGTACAGTTGTCTGTTTCACGTGCGAAAACAGTCGTTTTTCTCGCACGTGCTGGAATGACGCGCCCGCACCTGCACGTGCATTGGGATCAAAGCACAGCACTTTGCCTTTTGACTATAGAAATTGTGTTAACAATTTCCAGAAGAATTAAAGAAATTATACATTTTCATTTCATTTTTTTAATTGGTATGTTTGTTATGAAACTTTTCCAATTTTTCCAGGGCCATTTAGTGTGAATTATTATTATTATTATTATTATTATTATTATTATTATTATTATTATTATTATTGTTGTTGTTGTTGTTATTTATAAATAATAAATGCAGATTCTTCCAGATTGATGTGAAGCAGGTGAACTTGCTTGGCTTTGTGGAAATGTGGGTTGAGAAGTATGGAATAAAAACACTGTCAATAATAATCGTACGTAATTCAAAGCATTTGTGTGTAAATTCTAATTTAGTTGTGCGTAATTTAAAACTATTGTACGTAATTATGTTTTTTGCGGAGTTGGATCCCAAAATCTACGGCCACGACAGTTTACAGATACGAGATTTTGTGTGTTTGTTCAAATACAACTCCAAAATGTACGACTATGACAGTTGACACACACAACGCTTGTCTTCACAACACCTCTTTTTCACACACGAAAACGGTCTGCTGCGAAACAACTGTCAAAAATACGTCATCACGTTCACAGGCATTACTATCCGAGGGAAGATGAAAGCATTTCACGAAGTGCGCATGCGCCCCGCCCTCTTTTAAACTAGTGATGGGAAGATCGGCTCTTTTTCGCGAACTGGTTCTTTCGGACAGTTCGTTTTAATGAACCAGTTCAATAATCCAGTTCACCAGTTCTTTTACGTCCTGACATAATGACGTAATTCGCAATGACGTAAATTCCTTCATCCCGCCGATGTCGGCAGATATTAATACAATCAATTTAACACATTTGAAAAGTTCTTTGTAATCATAACTTTAGTTGAATACGTTTCTTTCTCAGTTCGGTGTACTGTTGATTCGCTGTATCAGTTCTGTTATTCACGCATGCGCAGTATCAACATGTCTCAGTTCAGTGTACAGGAGTTACATATACTCCGGGATATTAGTTTATTTAGAGTCGGAGGGGCTGTCAGGCATGACCGAAAGTGAGTAACTTTAGTAACTTGTGGATCAGCGCTGACTCAAGACGTGAACTGTTTAGAACGAATCAGTCCGATTTGGTGAACCGGTTTATCCAGATCACTAAAAAGAACCGGTTCAAAAGAACGATTCGTTCACTAACTGGCCATCACTATTTTAAACCACTGGCACAGAAATAGCGGATCAGCAGCCAAGCGCTCACTCATCGTCAGTGTTGTATAAAGTACTAGAAAGCAATACTTGAGTAAAAGTACAAGTATCGTACTAGAAAAAGACTTTGGTAGAAGTGAAAGTCACCTTTTAGAATATTACTCAAGTAAAAGTCTTAAAGTATCTGATATTTACTGTACTTAAGTATCAAAAGTCATTTTCTGATATTTAATGTACTTAAGTATTTGAAGTAAAAGTAAAAAGTAAAATTTCAGTGATTTTCGGTAGGCATAAGAGCAGGGGAGGTTCTAGGGTTTCATCTTTAGGGGTTTTAGCCCTCAGTGAGAATTTAAAACAAGAAGAGTTTTATATTATATATTATATGACTACATAGTAAGCCAAAAGTTATGGTATTATTAAATGGCAAAAGTGGACACTAAAATTTTATGCATGATGAGATAGGCCTACATAAAAGACACACACACCTCACACCTAGCCATTTCCTGCTGCACTGACTGCCCATTTGACTTGGACCTTCTTTCTTGTGCTGACTGTCCACTGATATTGGACTGGTTCCCCATTTTCTGTTGTCCAACACTTAAGGTGTCGGTCAACATCGACACCAGATCCTGGGCTGAGTGCAAGATGTCACCTAATGGAACCTGATAAACAATAAAATATGACTTTAACACTTAAGCAGTGAACACTTATATTACATGACCTGTGTATTCCAGTGCATGTACACAGCTGTTAGTAAGTTAACAATTAAAATTGCTAATTCTTTTATGTAGGCCTATCTCATCACGCTACAGACTGCAGTGATGACCTCCTACACAGCTGTATTGTTTAAGCACCTAATGTAACCTTACTCTGAGAGCTAATCTTACTTACTATAGTTAACCTATCTCTGTAATATTACTCCTCTCTGTTATTAGTGATAACTAACCCTTAAACATGTCCGAATTTGGAAGGAAAAACCAACTTACCTGAGACGATGAGCAGTGTTGTAATGTAACAGAGTAAAAATACTTCGTTACTGCACTTAAGTAGAAATTTCACATATATATACTTTACTTCGCTATTTAAATGTATGTCTTTCACTTTTACTCCAATACATTTCCTAGATAAAGTGTATACTTTTACTTATGGAATAAAAACACTGTCAATCATAATTTTACGTAATTCAACGCATTTGTGCGTAATTTAAAACTATTGTACATAATTATGGTTTTTGCGGAGTTGGATCCCAAAATCTACGGCCACGACAGTTTACAGATACGAGATTTTGTGTGTTTTTCAAATACAACTCCAAAATGTACGACTATGACAGTTTACACACACAATGCTTGTTTTCACAACACCTCTTTTTCACACACAAAGTGCGGTCTGCGAAACAACTGACTGTATTTTTGACAGTTGTTTCGCAGACCGCACTTCATGTGTGAAAAAGAGATGTTGTGAAAACAAGCGTTGTGTGTGTGTAAATTTTGGAGTTGTATTTGAACAAACACAAAATCTGTAAACTGTCGAGGCCTTAGATTCCGCAAAAAATATAATTACGTACAATAGTTTTAAATTACGCACAACTAAATTAAAATTTACACACAAATGCTTTGAATTACGTACGATTATTATTGACAGTGTTTTTATTCCATAGAGAAGTCACATGTGGATTTGTCTGCGTAGAAGTTGCACGCTTCTCGGTTACAGTGTGTGTGTGTGTGTGTGTGTGCGTGTGTGCATGTGTGTGTTTTGTATTCAAAGCAATGAATCGGGCCTCTTTGAACTGGCTTTGACACTCGTTTCAGATGCCGACCTGACCGTATCAGTGTTCAAACGCAAACCTGAACCGCAGCTGAAGTACCCGCAGGGTAGTTTTCTGTAAGGAGACGTTTATGTAACACTCTGTGTAAGGAGACCTCAGTGTCAGTGGTGATATAGGGAAATCCCACACTGGGGCAATAACAGCACTCATTATATTACATTATATTACTATTACTATATAATAGCCCCACATACAGGACAGAAGTTCATAGTGGAAAAACCTCACTTTTTTCTCTTACACGCTCACCAAAGCACATCTGCAGTAAACTGGCCCCAGTAAATTACTCGGCATAGGGAAATGCAACCACACAAAACCCCAATGATTACTTCTCCCAACTGTCCATTCCCATTATCATGTTTTTCTTTTCACTGAGGTTTCACAGTAGATCGGTCTGCTGCACTTGGGAATGAGATTGTTATTCTCTGTTATTTTACTGGATGAAAATAGGGCTAATAACAGAGCACACAGAGAAGAGACAGGTCCTAATGGAGATGTGATCAGGAGGCAGCAGATTAGAGTGTACCTGTATTAGCTTTAAAAGACACACCCATGAAACACATCCACACCCAAGCTCTTATACCCTACTCAGCTTAAAAACAATACTGGTTTATAGCTTTCAAATATATAATCCCACTTGTTCTTGTGAATTTTATTTCAGTTTGACTTTACATCCAAATGAGATTACAAAAATGAATTTTTGTAATTTTTTGTGCAAGCACAGGATATTTCTTTTAAACTCCTACCAGTGACATTGCATGGTTATTTAGCATTTCTGGGGTTGGGTGTCCGATTCCTTCCCCCACCCTATATATACAGAGTTTATATGTTCTCCCCATGCTTTGGGGTTTCCTCCAGGTATTCCAGTTTCCTCCCCAGTCCAAAGACACATATGTTAGGTTGACTGGCATCTCTGAATTGTCCATGGCATATGATTGTACCTGTGATGGCTTAGTACCCTGTCCAGGTTCCCTGTGTAGGATAAGTTGTAGAGAAAATAGATGGACAAAAGCTACTTTAATAGACCTGTCTTGTCGAATTCCCTAGCCATATTTGTCCTTTGAACCTATTTGATCATCTGTCCTATTGCATGTGGCTTAGCCATGTGCTTTATCTAGGTGGGGTTTCTGCTAGCATCTGTCTACTCTCTTAGCTATGTGTCCTAGCTGGTACCCTAGCAACTATGATTTTTCTCTTATATATTATGTCTTAAAAATGGACCTAAAGGGATCCTTAAAACAAATCCGTGAAGGCCTAAAAAGCCTTATGGTGCTTGGAATTATCACCTTTCTTTGAGCACATGTTCTTTTTTTCCTTTTTCTTATTCTTTGTATATGTCTTGGGATGTCATTACTTAGTGTCTTTGCCCTAGGTAAAAATAAAGAATAAGCCAGAATACTTAGCATCACTATGTATTATTGACAGCACTCAAACACTCTGGACATGTGCCTTGTTTAAGAAGTGCATGGAGGTTATTGCAACGTGTTAAGCCAGTGCTGATGGGAGTAGGGTTAAAAAGGCTAAGTGCTTTCATATGAAAGACACCTCTGATGGAAGCTTCCCGTACCATCAGTGTTTCCTTACTACTGCAACATTTGCCATGGTGCACTTATCTTTGAAAATAATAACCACTGACAATATAAGAGACTGTGTCAGAAAAACCATAGACTATAAAGAAAAAAACCCAATGGCAATCGAAAAACAGCAAATTTGATTCAGGTCACCAGTTTTCATCCAGTTTAGCCAGGAACCAAGATGGAGTCATTTCCCCCTCTGGCCAATAGTCACAAGTTTTGATATATGACATCTATAAATATCAATTCGAAGGTAAAGATGTTACTTTCACCATTAATCATCAATCAAGAATTTAGGTGCAGGAGCTTGTAGCAGGACAGGAGAATTATCCTCCAGACAGTGGAGCAGAACCTGGATTAGAGCCAATGCATGTAGATCCACATTAAATCAGCTGGAACTTGTGGCCTCTAAGAAGGAAGTAGGATCTCTTGTACCTCAGGATGGATATAAAATCCTGATCCTCAGGATCCTTTGGAACTGGATGGTATGCTTAGGAACTTGTGCGTGTCAAAATGTCAGGAATAGGAGTTTATGAAGTTTAAGATTGCAAGTTTAGGAGCTGCATGATAGGAGAAGCTTGTGATCTAGGTGGAAGTAAGTACCTGTGATCCTCACAGTAGAAGTAAGATTTTGTGATCTTCAGAATAGAAGCATACGCACTTGTGAACCGTAAGATATTGTGAGCATACAAATTAATGTAGAAGATTCAGAGATCCGGAGAGTTGCTATAATTCGCTGTACAAAAAAGTAGATGCATTGGATTACAGGATGCCAGCAGTAGCAGGGATGATGGACCTAAGAGATTGAGTTAATCATGATATGGAGATTGGATATTTAGATCCTTAAACTGAAAGGAAGCGCTTGAGCAGAAGTGAAGCGGGATCTTGTGGACCACAGGAAAGTATGAGCTTAGGTTTCTCAGAAGGATATAAAGTGATGAGCTTAGGAGCAGGTGAAAGTGGAAGAACTTGGTGAGTCTTTGAGAAAACAGGAACTTGTGGTCCTTAGGAAAAGTAGGACAATGAGAAACTGTTTACTATGCTTGACGGACACATGCATAAGATCATATAATGATTAAACATTATTTTAATTACAGAAAGATGTTTCTCAAGTTGCATTTTTAAAAAATAATTAAATCATCTTCCTAATGGCAAGTTGTTTGTGTGTTTCTTTAATACTGAATAAGTCTGTGGTATTTTATTGTAATAGACTATCATAATTTGTAGATCACTATCATATCTGTGATTTACGTATTTCTAGAAATGTTGAAAACATGAAAATATTGAAAACGTTTTGTGAACCTGAATCATCTGCGACCAAGATGTCCATGAAGCAACTGAACTCAATCATTTTCATATGTTAAGATCTGTGTGTGCTGGATAAGAGAGCGTGAAGGCAAGAAGAGAAAAGCTGCAAAACAGATGCAGGAAAAAACAGAATTTAAAGGAGCGACAAACAGAAAAATCTGTGTCAGATGCAGGCTTTAGTCAGGAGTGAAGATTTAGTGTTGAATGAATAAACCAAAATCTGACAATGTCTTAGCAACTTGCTACAAAACGATCGAGCATATGAACCGGAGGACTGGAACCAAGAGGCCCAAAGTATGAGTGGAAGAACCCGAGTGTCCTGCACAGAGCCCTGACCTCAAACCTACTGAACACTTTTTGGATAACCTGGAACACTGATTGCACCCCAGGCCTGCTGCCTTTAGCCATATAGTCTATACATGTTTGCATAGGGGACAACTTGGCCATTTGGCTATACTCATTATCTTTTTCTAAGAACGTGTTTGATGTGGCCAACACAAAATGTCAGCAAGACGGTGGCAGGTGTTTCAGCTCTTGGCTTGGTATTGTTTGAGATTTCTTAAATGAACACTAAAATTCCCTGCTAGCAAGCACCACTTGGTGAAACATGGCCCCTGTGTGTGGTGGGACTACATCCACCTCCTCATGTTGCCTTTCCTAGTAGCACCTGGCTTCCAGACATTTCCCTGTTTCCCTAGTTCCAGGTTAGGTCCCTCTGGCACAGTGTTACAATAGGACCTGGCAGATTCAGAGATAACCTGTATAAGGGCAAGAAATTGACAATTTCTTGATCATATTCATATTCAACATTTGCCTGTTTCACTCATGTTCATACACACAATAAATCCTTTCTCAAATGTTTGTTACCATGTCAATTTGCTCTGACGTGATCATGCTACAGAAGAAAGAATGTTTTCTAAAAACATTACAGTAACATTCCTCCCATTTAATACTATATTTGGTTCTGTAAACAGGTTTGTTTTAAAGGTTATTTATTTTGTCTGGGTGGATGTCATTATGCCTGTCATTACGTGTATGTTTGTGCTCATGAAAACTTTAGGTTGGCTCAGGGGCAAGGCGGTTGCACCTATAATACCTAGTGACAGATTTGCTTGTTTTCAACAGGCATTAAAGAACGAGGTGAAATCAAGTGCAGGGATTAGCACAGTTCCGCACTCAGCATAATGCGTAGAGTCCCTTGGTTTTTTTTTTTAATTCATTAACTAAGAATAAAAAGAAGGGAGTAGTAAGTGGTTTCATCCCTTTATGTAACAATACAGAAAACAACAATTTGTCAGGGCAGGTTTAGAAGAGCATTATGACACCAAATATGCTCTACATTCATTTCATTTGCATGCAAATTATTATTATTATTATTATTATTATTATTATTATTATTATTATTATTTGCATGCAGCTCCACCATCCTCAGACAAAGCATGTGGAAACACTCGTCTATATAGAGAAACATTTTTTACCCTGTTCTAGTTTCCTGTGAAAAGAAAGTACTAACTGCATGTGACATAGTAGTTTTTGATTGTCGGTTGAGCCTGGAGCAATCGCTAGAGGGCTCGAGTGGGGTGAGAGGCTAGAAATGCAAAGAATGCAAACTTGGGCAAAAAGTACCATGCTTCTTTTTAGCCTATCATTGTGGTTTATCCAGCTGACTTGAAAATGCCTGGAGGAAGTGCTACACTTGTTTTTATCTCTTTTCACTCTCGGTTAAAAATTCCATTCACCTGAACCAAAAGGGGCCACTTGTCACATTTCACTCAAGCACTTGTTGACATTTATCTACATCGTTAATCTTCACTGTGGCCTTCCTCGCCAGATTGTGAGCTTCTAAAGGCTAGATCTGTGTTTTTCTGCAGTGTGTTACTCTACACCGATTACACAATAGGTGTGAAAACAACTATAAAGAACACTCAGTACAGGGTACATGAACGAAAGTACACTAAGTGTTAAGTATGTGTTTAATTTACTTAAACTATCTCAAGCAAGTATACTTGATATATACTTAAACATTCACTTTATAGCTAGTACATAATCTTTTCTAAGTATCCTTCAATAAAAGTGGACTACATGTCTTGCACAGTTCCAGTTAGCTAGTAAGCTAGTAAACTTTGTTTTCTAAATATACTTTATACTAATACGTTTAGATTGCAGCGGGTATACTATTAAGAATACTATATTTTACTATATTTAGTATACTATAATTACTATTTAGTTTGATGCTAGTATGCCGTCTTTTTAAAGTATATAAAAGTGTTAAAGATACTTACATTTACATTTACATTTACATTTACAGCATTTGGCAGACGCCCTTATCCAGAGCGACGTACATAAGTGCTTAAATCTCTAACACTGAATACATTAATGCTGGTTCACTAGGTTACATACTTAAGATACCACGAGTTTAAAACATTTGTTCAAAGTTACAATGAAAAAGTGTCAAGGTTTTTTTTTTTTTTTTTTTTTTAAATGCAAAGGATAAGGAAAGAAGTGCTAGTTGAAGTGCTTCCTGAATAAGTAGGTCTTCAACCGCCGCTTGAAAATAGCCAGTGACTCGGCTGTCCAGACCTCTAGGGGAAGTTCATTCCACCACCTTGGTGCCAGTACAGAGAAGAGTCTTGTAGTATACTTGCCTCTTACCCTGAGAGATGGTGGAACCAGTCGAGCAGTGCTGGTAGATCGGAGGTTACGGGGTGCAGTGCGAGGAATGATGAGGGCTTTGAGGTAAGATGGGGCTGGTCCATTTTTGGCTTTGTAGGCCAGCATCAGTGTTTTGAACCGGATGCGTGCAGCTACCGGAAGCCAGTGGAGGGATCGCAGCAGCGGGGTGGTATGCGAGAACTTTGGCAGGTTGAAAACAAGCCGGGCAGCTGCATTTTGGATCATTTGCAGAGGACGGATTGCGTTCATAGGTAGACCTGCCAGCAGTGCATTGCAGTAATCCAGTCTAGAAATGACAAGAGACTGAACAAGTACCTGGGCAGTCTGTGTGGACAAAAATGGCCGAATCCTTCTAATGTTGTAGAGAAGAAACCGACATGAGCGAGTCACATTTGCAACATGAGAGGAAAAGGACAGTTGATTGTCCATGGTTACCCCAAGGTTGCGAGCTGTGGCTGAAGGCGAGATCAGATCGTTGTGCAAGGATATAGCAAGATCGTGACCTGGGGATGAATCACCTGGGATGAACAGCAGTTCAGTTTTGCTAGGATTGAGCTTTAACTGATGAGCAGTCATCCATGATGAAATTTCTGCCAGACATGCTGAGATCCGGTCAGAAGCTGTGGCATCTGAGGGTGGGAAAGAGAAGATAAGTTGTGTATCGTCAGCATAGCAGTGGTAAGAGAACCCATGTGATGAAATAACTTCACCAAGAGAGTGAGTATACAAGGAGAAAAGAAGAGGACCAAGTACTGAGCCCTGTGGGACGCCAGTGGAGAGTCTGCGTGGAGCAGATGTCACTCCCCTCCATGTTACTTGATATGAGCGTCCTTCCAGGTAGGAGGCAAACCATTCCCAAGCTGATCCGCAAATCCCCAGACTCTTGAGGGAGGATAAGAGAGTCTTGTGGTTGACCGTATCAAACGCTGCTGAAAGGTCAAGGAGGATAAGGACGGATGATAGTTTGGCTGATCTAGCAGTATGTAGCTTCTCAGAGACATCCAAAAGGGCTGTCTCTGTAGAGTGAGCTGCTTTAAAGCCAGACTGTTTGGGATCTTGGAGGTTGTTCTGTGAGAGATAGACAGACAGTTGATTATAGACAATGCGTTCAAGAAATTTTTGAAAGAAATGAGAGAAGTGATACCGGTCTGTAGTTACTGATGTCTGATGGATCCAGAGCAGGTTTCTTTAGGATGGGAATAACCCTTGCTCTCTTGAAAGTAGTTGGTACCTGACCAGATGCTATGGATCTATTGACGATAGTGGAAATGAAGGGCAAGAGGTCTTGTGAGATGGTCTGGAGCATAGTGGTAGGGAGTGGATCCAGTGGGCAGGTGGTGGGATTGCAGGACTGGATGAGTTGTAAAATCTCTTCTGCTGCCACAGTTGAAAAATGTGACAACGAAGGTGTAGGGGAATCCATACTCTGAGATGTAAGTGCAGTCGGGGCTGAAGTGAAGGTCCGGCAGATTTCCTCAATCTTCTCCTGGTAGAAAGAAGCAAAGTCTTCTGCAGTCAGGGAGGATGAAGAAGGTGGAGCCGGGGGGTTGAGCAGAGAAGAGATGATGTTGTGGAATTTCCGAGGGTCATGTGAGGAAGCTTCAAGCTTTTCCTTTTCCTTAATTTGGTGCTAATATACAAACTTTTCTAAATTTATTTGAGTAGAAGTACAGAGTGTCAAGTAAACAGTTTGCAGCTAGTATACTAACTTTACATTAAGTGTCAATAATACTTACAACAATTAACAAACTATAGAGGGTGTTTTATACGGACTGAAACAGTTGTTGGATTTCAGGGCCTTTTTCTCTGATTTCAGCCATACTCCTGAGTATGACATAGGGCTATGATTGGATTGTGATGACCCTTCACTTCTGACCTGTTAATTCTTAAAAATCTCTTTTGTGATGTTTTGTTTGCAATGAGGTTTTGCAATAAATGCTTTGCTGTCAGTGTGTAACATTTTCTCTGCGATGTTAATGAAATCCAATTCGGTGCGTGATTGTATTTTGAAGCGTTTACAGTTTTTACAGCTTGCATTTTACAGTTTATAGTTTGCATAAACATATATATATATATATATATATATATATATATATATATATATATATATATATATATATATATATATATATATATTTTAAGAATACTTAATGAGACGTACATTGTATTAATTATGCATTCAGTTTGGTGTACTAAAAAAAGTAAACGTGTTTAGCTAGTACACTAGTGATGTAATTTTACACTGCAAGTATAATTTTGACATTTGATTTATTTCTTAATAATTTCAGCTTAGAAAAAATACTTTTAGTGTACAAGTATACTAGATTTTATACTTGGAGAGAGGCAGTAAGTTTATTTACAGTTTACCTTTTATATGCTATATTTTCCATGTATACCTAAAGAAAAGGTACATTTACATGACCAATTACAGCTAGTATAAAAACTTTTTAAAGTATACATAAGACAAAGTACTTACTGTAAAGTATCAAGCAGTTCTGAAATTATTAGAATGTGTCATATTTATAATTTAGTGGATTGTATGTAGCAGTAACAAATTTGAGGATTTTAGGATTCTTTTTTCACTTTTGTCGAAATCAACTGAGATTAAGATAAAGCATAAGCAAAAAAAAAAACAAAAAACAACCCAAGCCAAAAAAACCCCCCAAAAACAGGGTTAGGCAGACACTCTCATAATGGGCCATGACCTGTATGGACTCTCAGAGATTCCCACGCGTCTTACGTTTTTGCAGTTCTTTGCCAAATCATTACAGTTCTAAAGGGACTTTACATTAAAAATATAGCTGTCATAAGTTAATTAAATATTTCCTTAGTGGTTTTCCAAAACAAAGAATATGTTGACAGCTGAATGTTCATGGTGATGTATTTGTTTGTATAAAGAAATAACGAGTAATGAGTACATTCTCTATATGATATCATTTTCTACTTAAGCCTAAGAAAGTAATAATAATAATCATTACTGTAATGATTTGTAGGTTCATAAATCATAGACAGTGATCATGGAGTTAGTCATATTCTTTATGGCAAAAAGTCTAAATCTTTCGACTCCATAAAACCTGCTACGTTTCATTTGTCCTGCTTTGATGAATGTGCTTTTAACATTCATAGTGGAGCTCAGTGGCCTATGGGTGATTTGAATAGTGAATTTACAGTTGTTTAGATTTGTTGTAGACTGGATCTAGGAATTCTGCAAGGTGAGACCCCTGAGAACCAGCTGAGGTCTGAAAGTGTGCATCTATCACTTCTAAAAAAAATTAATCTCATTAAATCTCATGTCCAGATGCAGTTCATGAGATCATCCAGCTGCCATTAATGAAATTATTCTGATTATCTCCAAATAAAGATCAGATTTTAGTTTCTAAAAGATTTTGGTTTCATCTGACTGCAGAAGATCTTACAAAGCATGCACGGTATCTGTCTTATTGAAAGGCATCGATCAGGAGAGTAGCTTAAAAGAATTTCCAAAACATCAGATGTACCATGAAACACTGTAAAGGTCAAGCAAAAATACAAAAACTGGAACATCACTCCAACATTTATAAAAAACTACAAAACAAAAATCTACCTTGGAAGCTGCCATGAGACATACAAGGAAAACTAGTGCTAGTGCTAGCTTGTATTTCTTTCACAAGGCATGCTATCACTTTATCATAAAACCACACTTATAGCTGTAGGGTGCTTGTGTTACATGATAAAAATATGTAACTTTTCCTCAGTACACTCATGAGCCTCAGTGGTTGTTAGTGTACAAATGTGGAAAGTAAACGTTTACTGTTCTCTGGGACAATGTGCTATGAGCATTCAGCTAGCTTGGTTATGTTTATTATTATGCTATCTGGTGTAAGAGATGATGAATAAAGCTGTTGTTAACTAGCCTAAGCTAAAGTTTTACCATATTCCTTGGTGAAAGAGGCACTAATTTACCATCAGGAATGATTTTTATTGTTTTTCCTGCTTATTGTGAGTTCATGCATCTATACTTTTCTTGTTCTAATTTAATTTGAAGTCCTACTTCAACTTTCACTAGAACGGTTATTTAGATAAGTAATCATACTTTTTTCAGCCACTTCTGTTGCATACACGTACTTCTACACCTGTATGCCGTTGTTTGTGTTCGTTAAACTGGAAAGAATCATGAACACACTACAGTATAATGATGTCTGTGCACTAACACTTCTTCCTTCTTTGTGTTTGTGTGAAGGTGCGTGTGTTCTCGGCTAAGGAAGTGTGTCATTCAGGAGCGTACACGACTAACGGCGAGTGCTGCAAACAGTGTCCCCCGGGTGAGGGCATGGTCCAGCCGTGTGGAAACAAGCAAACAGTGTGCCAGCCGTGCCTCGACAGTGAGTACACAGTGAAGTTAACTGATATTAAATAGTATTTCTACACTGTTTCCAGGCTGAAGGAGCAGTTTGTAAATGGAAAAAAAAACATAATTATATTTTTATTTTGGTATCACTTCATGTGCTTTTCTTGGACCATGGTTCTGTTTCTACCTCTGTGTTTTCATCGATTACCTGTTCGGTATAGTTGTTACCTGATTGTGTACAATCAAATTACATTGTCTACTGAATTCAATTTTATCCATGAAGCACTTTGAACAAATAGATAATAGATTGCTAT